>NC_143015.1:24816748-24981748 GCF_055824585.1 Amblyomma mixtum
AGCATCTCATCGTCACTCATGTCCAAGCTACTAATGACGATTTTACACTGACCGGTTACCGGGCCTTCTTCCCCGCTTTACACATAAACCCTTTCTGTTCGCGCCATTTCTCGGCGCTCAATGCGCGCCTTGCGTTGCGCATATGCGTCTGTAGTTGAACGTTGTAAGATTGCACATGGAGCATGTGCGATTTTCATTAGACATCACTGCTCTCTTTCTTCTCGTTGAATATTTAAGGATGTGCCGATTGGAAATATTGAGCCAACACATAGATGCACCGGGCGGAGGTTGTAATGCAGACTCCCCAAAAAATTCCCGTAAACTTGAGGCAAGAGGCCGTGAATGCAAGCTAACAGCTATTATTCTTAATTATTCTTATTCTTAATTAAAAATAGAAGTAAATCAGCAATGCTGAGAAAGAAATGCCCCTTGGCAATGTCTATATTCTGCTACACACAGCAGATGCTTGAATTCGGAGGGACCGGCAGTTAAAGCGGCTAGAAAAGTGCGGCTAAGCATGAATCAAGCGGCTGTACTCACTCGGAGGCCGCTGCGTCTCTAGACGAGACAAGAAATGCCCCGGGATCGCCGCCAGCACCGATAGTCTATCGCGCCGCCGGCTGATTGCCGAGGGGCGGTGCCGCACGCGCGTGATGGTCCTAGACGGCGACCGCTCTGTGAGTCCAGGGGAGACATGCAGCAGGCAAACGACAACAAGCGCAGAAATCTAGCCCAGCTGGCACGGCATAAATGACGGGAAACGACTCAAAAGACAAGCCGAAGGCTAGATATGCGTTATTAACAAATTTACCCCCACGCTTAATAGAGCTGACGTTTGTGTGTCTTTTTCGTAACATTTTCCCTGCGACAATCTTGTTTCTCTTCCAGTGTACTGAGGAGGAAATAAGAAAACATAAAAACAGGAATATTCATAACAGGCTTCACTTTCTTAAACATGACATCATTCACATCACAGCTTGCTCTAACGAAGCAGTGCCTGAAGTATATGAAGCAAAATAATTCTAAACAAGACGAACTACCAATGATAATTCCTCACCAAGAGTAAAGTGATTCGCAATGCGTAGTTCGATCAAAGCAGTCCTCGATTACACTTGTGCGATACGTTATATGATACGTGCGCGTTAACGTCCAGTACCTGCCAGCTTTCATCGAAGAATAAAGTAGAGACTGAGAAGGAAGACGCAGCATGCGTTCTTCCGGGCGCTGTTTCGAAGACCATGCCACACGGAAAGGACGACTAAGCTGAGAAAATGACATTCAGCCTTTTTTTCTTGTGCTTACTAATTACCTGCAGGAGCTTCTTTAGCAAGCGGGTCAAGAACTTCACGTCACTGTCGTCTCCCTCTCGCTTTTATTTACACCGGCCGCAGCTGGGGTGCTTAAGATAATAGCAATTCTCGTGGCCTTTAGCATTTTCCCCTCTCCTTTTCATTTCATTTATTGCATAATAACCAGCGATAAAGAGCCCTGTCAGCCTCCGCTAGGGCATCCCGCATTAAGCCGACTAATTTTTTTTTTACTTCTGAATTAAGTATTCTTGTCTCACACATCCGTCATCTAAAGGACGCACATTACTAGTGATAATAATGTACAGTCTTTGTCAAAAGTAACCAGGCTGCATTGTTTGCTTGTAGCTCGAACAGTGGAGTCCTTACAGCTTCCCTCAAGCTGAAATGGCCGTTAAAGGGAAGTACTGGGGGTCTTCTTACCTTCCGCCAACACATTTAGATCTTTAGGAAAGCCACAAGGGCTCCACTATACAAGCTATGAGCAAACCATGCAGCCTGGTTACTTTTGACAACGACTGTACATGACGTTTGGTGGGGTCACTCTCTGACCACGAAGACGCGGTTATGCATTGCATGTGCCCACTGTTAAGAGGCACAGCGTATGAACACCCGCTGAAAATAAAATATTTCTATTATCGGCTAAACAGGTTGGTTATTGAACCATCTGAAGCGAATTCAGTTCTTCCTCCCTATCTCCATAGCTTTTAACTTAATTCCGACGGACGAGAGCCAGCGAGTTATGGTTGTCACTGAAGCAATCCGCGGGTAACACCCAGAAATCGCTTCTGGTAGCCGCGGTTGGCTCTTCCTTTCTCAAAAAAAAAAAAAAAAACGCCATGCGCCGCACATCATCCTTCAGAGTCTACCCCAGATCGGTACCGTTGAATACCGGCGGAATTGTTCTATACTATTCCACAGTGCAGCAAGAGGATAATGAGCCTCGGTGACGACATGCCGCAAACCTGCGCTGAGTAATATGTGACTACGACCCTCTAATGTAATGCCCCTTGTGACATACAGGATTGTGTCGCCAGCGTTTTGGTTACCTGTGCTCAGCTTCTACGTCTTTGCAGAGAGTCCAAGTAGCAACCTTACGATGATTCATAACAGAGCCCGAATTCAAACAGGGAGCTGTCGCAGTGGTGATGTATATCCCGTGGAAATGTATCACCCATAAAAAGTTTTTAATCTCACCGTTTTGCTTTCATATAACACTTATCGCGAATATTGCCAGTATGAATAGTACATGTAGCCCTAAGAGAGCATCGCTTCAGGAATGAGAATTTGAGGGTTGAAAGTGCGCAACAAAATAGGCTACCACTCCTGATATTAGGGTTAGGGAAGGGGTGAGAAGCCTGCAGCTTGATTGCTACATTTGTATTTCTTTTCTTGTGTTCTGTGTTGTTTACTTCGGCAAGCTGATGCATTTAAAATGGCACAACAAAACAATGCAGGGTCGGTTTGAACGCGGGCGGTGGCAGAGACAGAGAACATGCCACCTCTTTCATTTAAACATTCCCTAAGGTTATATACCTGCTGATTAAATCACTCGATAGATGCTTTTAGTTTGTGAGCTGAGGTGGGTTGAGCTGTAGGTGGGTTGCTTGGCAAGACGGACGTTTGTTATTTACGCTAAGGATTAAATGATCACTAATGTACAGCCTTTGTCAAAAGTTTGGAGCCCAGGGGGTTTTCTTTTGAGCCACACTGTGTCGTTCTTAATGGATCTCTAGCGCTCCAAATTTCCTGGACATGAGAAGATTTCTGGTACTGCCTCCTGTAATAGGTAGGACTTCCATGAATGCTCCTGGAGTCCCAATACGAAGCTTAGAAGTGAACCCGCTGGGCTCTAAACTTTTGACAAAGACTGTACGTAAATATGAGTAATAAACTTCTAAACTTCGGTTTTTAGACCACTTGGTTATATTGTGAAATGGAAGGCTGGCAATATCCAAAGTGAGCTCAGTTTTAAATTGACGGATTAGGCCTCGCTCTTGGAGATATAGAATGTGAGAAACATGCTTCTGAGGACTCTCTGGGTTGGTTATCCCATGCACCACATTAAAAAATTGCGGCGCTCGTATTTTTGATGCCGAAAATCCTCAGGCACTTCATATGGTTTATTTCCGCAAAAGAAACCGGCATTTCCGGAACGACAACGAGTGTACAGACGTTAAATTATAAACCGGAATGGTGGGAAAGCCAAGTTCAGGACCACTTAAACTCATCTTTTTTCTAGTTTTGTATCTGCAGCCATGTTGGCGATTCTGAAAATTAAAAAGAAAAGCGGCTTACTTTCAGTATTGGCGGAGTTCAATTTCGCAATATAATATTTCGCCCTAAAAGCAATATAAGTAGCGCAATATTTATTTTAGAAAGTTAATCGTGTTATTTGGGCTACATTATGGAATTATGTGGACGTTGCCGTACAATTCACCTGAAATTTCTCTAGCAACGCATCTCCTTTAAAACAAAATTGACTGTCTACTCTAGTACACTTTAGTATGCTTTAGTGTAACTTAGTACAGTATAGTGTAATCTAGTGTAGTGAAGTGCAGTGCAGTGTATTGTAGTGTAGTGTAATCCAGTGTACTCTTAGTACACTCTGGTACTACAGGAAGCCGCATAGGACTTTCGTTTAAAGAGTTACAATATTCTTTTGCAATTATGGATGACGCCCTGCTACAGGCAACTTTGCAGCAAAGCTCTCCTTGAAATGCACACTTTGCATTATGGGAAGCATTTCAAATGTTTCCTTTTTTAATTATGCCATATCCGATGTCTTTTGGAAAACTGAATGCCTATTTATAAGCCCTTGGATTATACTGCCATGCGACGAGGACAACTGACAGAGAAGTAGCTGACTGCAAAGACTGGCACAGAACTAAAACTAACGGCTTGTTAAGCGAAACTGTGCTGATGAAAGGGAAAACCACTCAGTGGCGGCGATGCGGCACGAACACTCGGCGGCCGCCGCGATAAGATACATCACGGGTCTCCATCGTGGCGTAATGATTGCTGGGAATACTGAGACATTCCCAGTCACCTCCTGCTTACGTCGTCGCGGCGACCATGCTATCGTAGAATGCGCCGGCCGCGCGTGATCACCGTCCTGACGAATGAATCGGTCGTGTGCAGCGAACCTCCCGCATGATGATAATTAGCCCGTGTGCCGAATGTAAAAGCGCAAGGCCATCCAGAAGTGCAAATAACAAAAGGGCTGCGATAAAAAATAATTGGGAGGCATCGGCTTTCCTCGCGCTCTTTCGTTATCAGCGTAAGTCTTCCTATCGCAGCCGCGCGCTTGGACAGCGAGAGTAGGGTAAGTTATCAGTCTCCGCGACGCTTCTACGCCCGCAAGACACTGTGGTGGCTTGTGGCTGGTATCTAGCAGCAAAAAAAATGGGTAAGGGGGCGGGAAGGCAAAGAGCACACACCGCAGAAGCGCATCACTTCGCCAAGTAGGTCACCATGGTGGCTGAGTGGTTATGGCGCTCGGTTCCTGACTCGAAGGACTCGGGTTCGATCCATGTCACGGCGGTCGAATTTCAATGGAGGCGAAATTCTGGAGCCTCGTGTACCGTGTGATGTCAGAGCAAGTCAAAGAGCCCCAGGAGGTCGTAATTTCCGGAGACCTCCACTACGGCGTCCTTTATAGCCTCGGTTGCTTTGGGACGTTAAAGTCCCCTAAACCTCAATTAACCAAGGGACACAATTGTAATTTCTGGTGTGGTTGTTTGAAGTTGTAGTTTCTCTTCTCCTGGCGTGATTTGCGGTGGTGGGACCTAGATTGCTGACGCATTGGCGAATGCAAGCCGGGCTATACTTTAATTAAATGAAGGATGATAAGCATGGAACTTCAATGTTTTCAGTCTTTACGTTCTGATAATGAGGCAGTCTTAACGTGCAGTTTTAACTTTACTGATTACAAACTCGCCCAATCTGGCGTTCTTCTACAGTTTGTCTTATACATGGGATTTGATTTTTTCTAAAGACCTCGTCAGCGCCATGCTTGTCTCTTCTTGTTCTATGTACTGCTGCCTAGCGCCGTTGAAAAACCTCTTGATGTATTACTAACTCACTAAAATCTTCCGCTATTAAAGTTTGCACCACCGTTGTGGGAAAGAACCGAGTCGCGCTCTCTTCCAGCGATGTGGTCAAGAAGTAAAAGTGTAATTGTTTCTGGCTTCCTTGTTATCACAGCAAGCGCGATGCCGAAAGGTGTGTTTTGACACAATGCCGTGCGGTGAAATATTGCAAACAATAATGAAGAATAACACCGATACATGAAGAATCGCCCTTATTCCCTCGCTTCGCGAGCCAGAACTGGGATGAAATTGCTTATAGCTTCGCTTTCCGTGCCAAGTCGTTAGGCGTCCCTAATTGATTTGTTGAGATTGTCTCCTATCTTGTATTGTACAATAGTGTTCGCCATGAAGTGCTTCTTCGCCGCGAGTATTAACAACGTAACAACTAGGGCACTCTACTGCATAAGCTTAACTTCTACAAAGTTGCAAAGACATGTTAAAATGAGCTAAACTATTTCTGTACAGGCTAGAGAAACTATCAGTATTCCCATTATATACTCAAAAGGCTCCCACGTCAAGGTTGAGCGTCGTGTGATAATTCCTCTAAGTTTGGCGCAGCAAGAAGGAAACCTGTTGCTATAGCTCTATGCGCCGTCCTTGCTCTTAGAACTAACAATTTCAATCGGCTGGAATGTTTTCGAGCAGTCGCAAACAGCATATTTTTGAAATTGCTATCTCAGCCAACCGTTGAAAGTTTCTATTAGCATATTCTGTCTTAAGCAGCCTACGACAGACAAGTGCAGGTAAGCTCACCTCGAGCTCGCGCCGATGTCACGCATCAGCCGGTCCCAGTGGGCCGTGACGCCATGCGAAATGCAAGGACGGTGCTATTTACATCTCTGACGCTGCAGATTTGTATTTAAGGAAGCAAGTAGGCATTTTGAAGGAAATGGCGTGTTTGTGAACGATTTCTTTTGAGGATACAATAAATGAGCGCGTTATTCCGTAGCATAGTAACTGCATGAAATATCTTGCAGTCATGCGACTCACTGTGTCCTTTCTGGACTAGTGGCTAGGTTGCACCGCAATAAACGTGCTTTTCTTTTGCTTTGTTTGCACCAAGAAACTTAATCTGATAGCACCGCACCTCTTATCGCAATGCTGGTTAAAAATGTGAAGCGCACTTCCGTTTTGAAGGACAAAATATCGAGCAATCAATGTAGACTTGCATTTACATTTCCTGCCCTTGGATATATTAGCCGGTGAACTTACTCCTCTACTCCCGGCAACCAATTTAAAGAGCCTCTGACCAGCTTTTTCTATACTGAATAAATAAGCGCATTCCTGAGTTCAGGCAGTTATGATCGTCTCTCAAATATTTTAGATTCATCCACGGCCTCAAAAGCTGTGAAATTTTAACTGCTGTTCGCTGTTTCTGTCGGCAAACTGACATTCTTTGTCCACTCCACATGCATTGCAGCCACGTCTGTAACAGGACAGGCCCAAAAAGTACATCATTTCCTCATTGATTTTGTTAATGGGCGAATGGTGTGCGACATCCTCGTCGTCTCTACCTCACGCTGGCTCTTTTTATGCGAAGCATACTACTTTAGCTACCACTTCAGCCCTTCACCATGGTTATGCGCCTCCAAATCACATGATACATGACGTCACACCACGTGACACGATGACTTCACGACAGTAGAGAAACGGGGGCCCACCTCGCGCCGTCGCTGTGGTTGTGCGCCTCCAAATCACGTGATACATGACGTCACACCACGTGACACGATGACGTCACGAAAGTGGAGAAACGGGGGCCCACCTCGCGCCGTCGCTGTGGTTGTGCGCCTCCAAATCACATGATACATGACGTCGCACCACGTGACACGATGACGTCACGACAGTGGAGACACGGGGGCCCACCTCGCGCCGTCGCTGTGGTTGTGCGCCTCCAAATTACGCGACACGATGATGCTTCGCATTCTCCAGGCTTAACCAAGTTAAGCCTCAGCCATTTTTTCTTGTGCCATTTTTTTTGGCCCATATAATGAAATGGAAGAAAAATAAAACCGGTTTTGGTAGTTTTCCAAGACCGTTTAGATCTCGAAGTCGTCTAGGTGCGCTGTCGTTCGCTCGCCGCGTACGCCACTTATTGCATTTTATTTTGCTGGCCTAGCGGGCGCTCCTTCGCAGAAAGCAGCTGGCGCGTCTCCTCGCCCCCCATTGCAACTCTTCTAATCATTTAGTAGAACGTTATTGCGGGCTAGTTGCTTCATTTTCGAGGAAGGCTAGATACTGCAAGACGAGTACAAGGAGAGGAGGTAAAGTAACGAATACGACACCACGGCCGCTCACAGTACACCACGGGCGTAGATAAACAGTTGGATGTCTGCGAACAAGTAAAACTCCGCAAAAAGACGGAACGAAGGAAGATAAACGAATGTCCCAGGAACGGGTTTATAAACTCTTTAAATGAACGACGCTGAAGACTGGGCATCAGTCACACATCAGGACTTCGACTGCGCGAGCAAATTTTAGAGGGGAATTTCTTGAGATCTATTTTTTTTTGTATTGAAGAAACCTGTTGTCGACCTTTGGACAAAATAAAGTAAAACTCTGGGCATTGTTAAATATATGCTCATACAAGTAGAGAAACCAAGAAACCAATTACAGCGTTCACATAAATACTTATATGACTGAAGTAGAGAAAAGAAGATTCCAGTAAAAGGTATTAATTCAATATTTCAATCGCTGAAGAATGTGTGGTAAACTGAATGTCGAAATTGAATATTCTTTTTTAGCAAAAATCTCATCTATGCGGAATTATTCCATTGCAGTCAATACTACTAATGTACAGTGGTGTATTCGAGGCTCAGTTGGGTGGGCGCTGACCGAAGAGCTTCCCAACGTAGACACTACGAGGCGCCACTCAGGATGCCAAGTGCTCTTCGTCTACCTCTTCGTTGCGTCGCTTGACCTGTTGCCGGCCGATCCCATTAGTTACCTCCCCACCGAAAGAGCCATCCGGGCAACTGACGAGGAGGAAATAGGGGGCGGATCAAAATAAGGCTTAAGGCACTCGACGTGTACCGTTTCGGGCCTCCGGCGATGGTGGTCCGGAGATGGGGCGAGAGACGCGACTGTGTAATTCATGGGGGAAGTTTGTTACTGAACGCGGTAAGGTGTGTAATAGCGAGAATAGTGATCCAATAATCGTTCAGTTGTTCGGAAAGCACGTAAGGGACGTCGAAAAAGAAGTCAACCAAAGCATGGAGTGCCTTTCAGGCAGGCGCGTGGCGGCTTTCCTTCCGAGTTTATTTAGTTTTTTTTTTAGGTTTTTCCGTGAATAAATAGATCTAGACAGCGACTACATAGGTGCTAATTAGGCCCACAGAACTGAAAATACGCGTGGACTCTGCTTTCGCCGATCACTACTTATCACACCGCCGAGGTCAGAGAGGCAAGCCGCCACGGATGAAAGTTTGGTCGGCTCCTCCAACCGTTTGTGGGGAATTCAAATAGAAAATGGCGGGAGCCGGGAGGTTTAGCCGAATCTAAATTAGGGAAATCGTCTGCAGAGGGCAATAATTTGAAGTTTCTAAGAACGCTTGGAACGTGTAGGTGGAGGTCCAGCGATAAAAAACGAGTTAAGAATCCTCTTCAGTGCACATTTAAGCAAGGAGCGAAGAGGCTTGAGAAAGAGCTCGAAGAGAATTTTGTTTCTCTATATGAGTTGGAAGGCAAGAGCCTTAAGCTGCCCATGCTTTTCTTGCGCGCGCATAACAGTGTCACTGTACACTTTTGAGATAGCACACTTTTGAGACAGCATAAAAAGATAAATGCCGATTGCGAGATTCTTTGCAAAACGCTGAGCCTGCTCCACCAAGCAGGTTTAACTTATCCTCTACAGGAAAGGGAGGTAGGAGGTCGCCGCCGGTTATACCAAGCAATGCGATAAGCAGTGGAGAGAATCCGGTGGATGTGCGCATCGTTAGGAACCGCATAGCAGGCAGGGTCGCACCAGCCAGGTTAAACCATAACGTCGTACTATATACCACTCCTACGACATGCAGGCTGCAACGCGAAAGCTCAGACGTTTGAGGCCAAGTGGGAAAGGTAAAATACCCGTGCAACCTCTATAGAATCATTTGTGCTGAGTTTCTTTCGTTTGGTTTATCAGGCATAATTGAAACCTTGCAAGAAGATTAAACGCGAAATAAGCAAGTAACGTGTGCTTTCTAATGCGCTTAGGAAACAATAGATATTTGCGGGGGCGGGGGGGGGGCGCTGACGAACTTTGTTCTGAATCACAGTTATAGTAACAGCTACCGTGTCTTCTGTTTCCTTCCTTCCTTCCTTCCTTCCTTCCTTCCTTCCTTCCTTCCTTCCTTCCTTCCTTCCTTCCTTCCTTCCTTCCTTCCTTCCTTCCTTCCTTCCTTCCTTCCTTCCTTCCTTCCTTCCTTCCTTCCTTCCTTCCTTCCTTCCTTCCTTTCTTCCTTCCTTCCTTCCTTATTTCTTTCGTTCATTTCTTCTTTCTTTCTTTTTTCCTTTCCTTCTCTCTCTCTTCCTTTCTTCTTTCCTTCCTTTCTTTCTATCATCCTTTCTTTCTGTCCTTCTTTCTCTGTCTTTCTTCCTTTCTTTTTCCTCACCTCACCTCACCTCACCTCACCTCACCTCACCTCACCTCACACCCCTTCCGTTCATATATAGCGAACAACTAGAGACATGTTAACCGACCGCAGAGGATACCGTAAATCGCGCTAAAGCTAAGCACAGCATATGCTGCAGCCTGGAGGCAAATAGAGGCAAACTCATTTCGAAACCTACCTAAATAGAGTAAAATGAACCTTACTCAATACCCTGACGGTTACTCCAGGGGTGACAAAAGTCCAACACTTTTCCGCGTTTCGACGGGGAGTGCGGCCATGCCTGGACCTTTAAAGACTACACACTCGTTTTACGAGCAGTGGGAGGCTCAAGTGACTCCCGTATGCACGGAAGATCAGCTAAACCTCATCTATCAGGCTGGTGAAGCAGATCGGCCCACTGCAGTTCTGGAATGAGGAACACACATATGATCGTCAAGCCATTCTCAAGACCAGATTTTCAATAAAGTTTATTCTATCCCTCTCCTCTGTGGCCGTCCTGTACACGCTGTTACAAAACTATGAAACCGTACCTTCAAGCCACAATCTTGGCTGGACAGAGGCACGCGCGCTTTCCAAGGAAAAGAATTCGAGGTCCCGCTCCATCTCGGGTCGTTGATTATACATACCAGCGCATGCACACAATCGGATCTATCTGAACTTCCTCTGTAGTATGGGTTCATGGGGGTTTAACGTCCCAAAGCAGCTCGGGCTATCGGGACGCCGTAGTGAAAGGCTCCAGAAATTTCGACCTCTGGGGTTCTTCAACGTGCGCTGACACCGTGCAGCACTCGCGCCTCTAGAATTTCGTCTCCGTTGAAATTCCTCTATAGTATAATACAACTTTAAAAAAAAAACAGCAGCTGCTAACTCGTTCGTGGAAGCCGGGGAGGCAAGACCACCGCCGAGGCCCACGCCGCTGACATCACTGTGAATTTCCGTGCGTTGACTGGGCTCGAAATGGCGAAGGATTTGAGGAGACACCAGAAGGTGCGAAGCATGGAGAAGGTTGCATCAGAGGCAGGTGTCCAAGACGTGAGGTTGAGGTTGCCGGTAAACAGCTCAGTCAGAGGAGAAAGGATGGCAACGTAACTCAGCACAAAGTGACAGAAATAAGGGCATAGGGCTATAAAACTACACAGCTCTTTAAGTGAAGTGGGTCGAGAGAACTTGGCTTTTGCACGCAGTCAGGCGGGATCGGGAAAAACGCTGCCTTTGGAGACAACGTGGCCCAGAATGGTAAGCCGCCGGGCAGCGAAGCAACACTTCTCCAGGTTCAGTTGCAGGCCAAACCTCGCTCAGACATTCCAGGACATGCTCGAGGTGGACCAGATGGCACGAAAAGTCTCTGGAAAAGACGATGACACCTTCGAGGTAATCCAGACACGTGTGCCGCTTGAATCCAAGAATTAATTCTATCATGGTCTGGAATGTGGCCGTCGCGTTGCACAAGCCGAACTGCATGGTGTTAAATTCTCAAAAACTGCCTGGCGTAACGAAAGCCGTTTTCTGCCGGTCAGCAGCTGCCGCGGGCGCCTTCTGGTAGACCGAGAGCAGGTAAAGTGAGGATAAGATGATGATGGTGATGATGTCCTCAGGCTGAATGGCACATACCCACGGTGGGGGATCCGCGCCTCTCACGCAGTCAACGGCATCTTCAATTTGGTGACACATATTTTCGTGTAATCTTGTTTCGGCACACGTTGTCAACACAAATTCGGATGGATCAGCACTTCCGAACGAGAAATTCGGGGTAGGCCTGTAGGCTGTGGAAAGCGTTCGGTCAGCAAGCGAGCTTCATACTTCTGGGTCGTCGTCTTCTTTTACCACCGAAACTGATCGGGATTGCCAGGCTACTGATCGGGATCATGAAACTGATTTGGATTGCCCGTCAGCAGGCTTGCATTTCTTTTTGCTATTAACGTTTTTGCTATCGTGAAAAGCGTTCCCTGAAGGCTTTATATGGGTATCTTGACTGCTAGATGCGATTGATGGAAAAGCAGTGAAAGAGATTTTGCTACACATCGCAAGAATGGACCATTACCTTCAATAGTTCTATAACAGCACCTTACATTTTTCTACAATTCGAAAATTTTGCCCGCGGATGTTAGACATGCCCTTCCCTTTTGGTTTTCTAAGGCAGTGTTAAGTTGAAAGGAGTGTTAAAAGTTTAAAAGGAATATTTTGCTATTCATCATAAAAATGGACCTAACCTCCAATATTTCCATAGGGGCACTTGAGAATTTTTCGATATGCAATATTTTTGTCCAATAATCATGAACATGGTAGTTCGAGTGTGGAATTCAAGGTCTAGATGGCGCAGGAACGTCAACACCGAGAAGCGGCAACAGTATCGAGAGCTCGAAACGCAAAGGCGCCCGTCTGGTGTGCGATGTCAGTGCACGATAAAGATCCCCAGATGGTCGAAATTATTCCGGAGCCTTCCACCAAGGCACCTTTTGCTCTTTCTTCTTTCAATCCCACCTTCCTCCTTTCCCTTAGAGTGCGGTTCTGGTGTCCACCGAGATATGCGACAAATGCGGCGCCATTTCCTTTCCTCAAAAACCAATTTCACTTCCGGCTCTTGCCTCCATCGAAATGCGGCTGCCGCGGTTGGGATGGTTCTATCAATTTGAGAAGTGGCGGTGGTGGAAACATTTATTGCTAAGCAATGTCGTGGGGGCAAACCCTGCCTCCCCTTACGTCCTTAGAGGGCTATCCGCTTCAAGGCGTCGGTAATTATCCGGCGCTGGTCAGCAGCAGCGGAGCTGACCGGGAGAGTCTCCCAGTATGACTCCGCCGTGGTTGGGGATGGAGGGCGCGGGAAAGTAGGACATGTGAGAAAGACATGAATAAAGTCTCCCGGTTTCCCGCAGAGCTTACAGGAGGAATTGGTCGGGGTAGCGGGCATAAAGAAGAATAGGGTAGGGAGCAGTACGGGTCTGGAGTCGGCGCCATTGGGAGGCCTGGGTTAGGGTTAGAGAGGGATCCGGCGGTGCGTAAACGCGCCTGGTATCTCGGTAGTAGGTAAGGATATCTCTGAAGGTAAGAAGACGCTCCTGGGATGGCGAAGGGGTCCAACTTCAGCCCTGAAAGGGAGACGTCGGGAGAGGGAGTGGACCTGCTCGTTACCGGGGAGGCCTGCGTGGGCGGGGTCCAGATAAGGGTTACACGGCGAGTGGGGTGCCATAAGCGTAGAAGCCGAGCCGCGGTGCGAGATATCAGGCCTTAGCGAAATTGGTTAGGGCGGATTTTGAGTCGGAAAGAATTTTGGTGGCAGAGGTGGAGATGAGAACGAGCGCAATGGCTGCTTCCTCTGTAATTTCTGATGAGTCTGTGGGGATGGAGCCTGATGCGAGTAATCGGGCCTGATTGTTAGCGACGGCAACGACCATGCGGGAGCACGACGAGTACGCTGCCACGTCCGCATAGGCTGCCTCGGAATTGTCGCCGTACAGCTTGTGCAGGGCTTTGGCGCGAGCTGCCCTGCGTTCTCCGTCGTGCTCCGAGTGCATGTTCTTAGGGATGGAATGGATGATGGGATGGGAGCGTAGGTCTGAAGGTAGGGGGGGCCTCCTCTGTAGGATGGATGATCGGGGCGATGCCTAGCTGTCAGAGCAGAGTGCGGCCTGTCGCGGTCCCCGACAGGTGAGTCAGCTGTGCCGTTAGAGTGGCTTCTGCCAGCTCCTCAAATGTGTTGTGGGTACCGTGGTTGAGGAGCCGGGCAGTAGAGGTGCTGGGGGGGGGGGGGGGGGGGGTAGGCGAAGGGCGACCTTCCTGCAGCTCCTGAGGAGTGCGTTTATGCGGCACGATCCTTCTACTTTAGGGGGAGGCAGGGGAATGAGTACGCCGTGCTGCTCGTGATGTACGCTCGCGTCAGGCGGAGAGGGTTCCACTCTCGCAGACCTGCGCGCCGGTTCCCCACGCGCCGGATTAAACGGGTGACTTGCTGGGTTTTTGTGCGGAGAACTTGGATGGTGTCACCGTGCGTGCCGTGGGAGTGAAGCACGAGGTACAGGATGCGAATCTTTGAGACGAGGGGAATGGGATGGTTCTCTAGTTTAAGTGAGATGGGAGGGTTGGCGGGGTCGTGCGGCCTGGGGCGGTAAAGGAAGAGTTCCGATTTGGAAAGGGAGCAGGCTAGGCCGCGCGCCCGAACGCACGAGTCGATGATGTTGAGGGCCTACTGTAGGTTGTGTTGCATGTCGCCATCACTGCCACGACTAGCCCAGACAGTGATGCCGTCAGCATAGAACATATCTAGTGAAGCAGCGCAACGGCACAGGGTCAAAGGGAAAAAATGGACGAACACAGCGCTTAACTGACATCAAAGGTTTATTCCGGATGCTAAGAGCATATATATACACCTTTGTACCTTACAAAAACAAAAGAAACAGAGAAGGCCTGAAAGTATCAAACCCAGTCATTATGCGCATGCAGCTGTATTCCTTGTACATCGATCATTTGATATCAGATAATTGTGCTCTTTCAACGGAAGGGCAACGGAAGGAGTGCTGATACAATTCGCACCCAGCTTCACAATCTCAGATGCCTCGATAATCTCTCGCGTGAGCTTATCCTTGTGTTTAGTAACTACATTGTG
The DNA here is from genome assembly GCF_055824585.1 of Amblyomma mixtum. Lineage (NCBI taxonomy): Eukaryota > Metazoa > Arthropoda > Arachnida > Ixodida > Ixodidae > Amblyomma > Amblyomma mixtum. Next base: position 24,831,336 of record NC_143015.1, read on the forward strand.
GACGGAGTTTACATACCGGAGGAAGTTCAACGAGTCCTACGCCTCGGCCCAAAGTTTGCTGTTGAGCCTAAGATGAGTGTACCTGAACTACTGGCAATGGTAAGGCGCTTGTCCCGGCGAGCTGATGAACCAAATGCTAGTACGTGCGTTTCGGATGGAGTGGATGTTGTGCTGCGCTCGAGAGTACGTGGAATAGATTTGCCAATAGATAAGACCGTTAGATACCTACGTGAAAATGGTCTAGTAATGTTGACTGCAGACAAAGAAGAGGGTTTGCTGTACTTTCCAAGGATAGCTTCCAGCAAAAAGCAGGTGATGTGGTCAGCTCACTCCTCAAAGTAATGCAGACGAGTTTTCCTGGCAGAAGCTAAATTAAAGACAAAACAGTTGTGCGAACAGCCACATTTAGAGGCGCTTTTATCCTCTATTGAGAAGTGCAAAAAATGGAGCCTCGACATGTTTTTAGCGCGAAAACACACAAAGTAGACGCGCCTTTACGAGTGATCGGTTTTGAGAAGGGCACGTGGCAGAAGAGCTTTGGGAAGTTTTTACAAAATAACCTAGGTCACCTAATTATTGACGACCGTTATCAGGTAAAGAAGTCGGACGAAGTAATTGAATTTCTAAAAACTGATCAGGTCAAGCCACTCCGCGCATTTTACATTGATGTAAAAGACCCATATTATTCCATCCCTCATGACAAGCTGTTAAAGTGCATTAGTGAAGCAGTTGACGACTACGGAGTGGTAGCATTTCAGAACACTTGTGGCATTTCTGCAGAAAGCTTTTTAGACCTGCTGCAAGTGTATCTTCAGTCAACCTATGCAGAATGGGAAGGTACTGTTTTTATTCAAAAGAATGGGATCTGCATAGGGTCTTGCATCGCTCCATTGCTAAATGACATATTTATTGCTAAGCTTGACAGGGCACTCTAACAGTTGCTCATGAGCTCTACAGTAGCAAGAGTGTTCCGATATGTAGCTGATTACCTTATTTTACTAGATTGTGACCCGGCTAGCTCCGCTTCGGAAGTGAATGACCTGTGCGCGATATTCTCTGAAGTGCTTTCGCCGCTGCAAATTACACATGAAGTGGCTGAGAATGATCGCATTAAGTTCCTTGACCTGACCTTATATTTTACTGATTTACATGTATGCTGGGCATTTGAACCTAGGGGTAAAAAGCCCTTACTTCCGTATAGCTCATCCCATTCGAAGCTCATGAAAAGAGGCATTGAGGCGTCATGCTCTGAAAATGCCATGAAAAAATCCTGCCCACACAAGCTTGATGTTAGTTTCTCCAATCAGGTTGATAGGCTAACAGACGCAAAATACCCCCTTCATATTCTGGCATCAGTAGCAGAAAAGATTTCGAAAAAGCTGAAGGAGGGCAACGCTGTCCCTCATTCCAAACAAAGAAATCTAGCAGTCCATGTTGTCCAGCAGTCCTATGACCATGTTGTGTCCCACAGTTTGAAGAGAATAGGTAAAAAGGCTGGAGTAGATGTTGTGTTTTCGACCCCTGTGAGACTAGTGGCTTGTGTACGAGGGTAAATGTCCCGGATAAAAGATCGGAGTCTGCTCATAATTTCAAGAAAAACCACAGGATGAAATATGTGCCATGCGAAGATAACGTGGTGTATTCAGTCCCGTTGACGTGTGGTGGTTCATACATCAGCCAAACTGGCCGGTGTCTTAATGAAAGACTTAGGGAGCATGGAAACAATGTTAAGAACGCGGCCCGCCACATAGGTATTCACTGTCGTGAGTGTTCATGTTACCCACTGTTCAAAAACAGCGAAGTAGTTACTAAACACAATGATAAGCTTACACGAGAGATTATCGCGGCATCTGAGATCATGAAGCTGGGTGCGAATTGTATCAGCACTCCTTCCGTTGCTATCTCGTTGAAAGAGCACAACTATCTGATATCAAATGATCGATGTACACGCGATACAGCTGCATGCGCATAGTGACTGGGTTTGATACTTTCCGCTCTTCTCTGTTTCTTTTGTTTTTTTTTCTAAGGTACAAAGTGTATATAATAACAATAATAATAATAATAATAATGTTTATTGCCACTTTGTAGCTAATACAATAAGGTTCAGGCCCGTCAAAGCCAACAAGAGGCTTGAGTGACTGGGCCCGGCAGTTACGGCCAGGACTACAAAAAAGGCAATAGATACAGTAACGCTTCTCGTTACACCCAAACACCCAATAATAATAATAATAATAATAATAATAATAATAATAATAATAATAATAATAATAATAATAATAATAATAATAATAATAATAATAATAATAATAATAATAATAATAATAATAATAAATGTTTTATTGCACACAATAATACACAGATCAAGGAGCGGGCCTGTCAAAGCCAGCAGTGGCTTGAGGGACTAGGCCCGGCTAAGTCAGCGGACGAGGGTGCAATAATTCAAATCGGCATGCAAAAAAAAGTGTTGAATGACGGTTAACAGTTGGGACGATTAATGTCAACATGTGGTGAACCGCACACACATATACAAAAAAACAACAACATAAAAACAGACAACGCGTACAGATTACAGAAATGAGAACATACACACTACTTTACAAAGATCCAAGCATGCTTTTTAATACATTTTTTGATGTTACCGAAAATACCTCATCTGGCAAATCATTCAAAATTTTCGGCACATAAGCACAACGCCTAGCTTCGCCGAATCTTGTTGAAGATCGCCGAACAATAAAACGAACACTGTTACGAAGGCTTCGGGGGGCAGTGTAATTTATTTTAAATTCACTAAACCAGAGATGCCGTAAAACCACAGTTTGTACGAACAGATTCCAGAAGCATGGAAGACGAAGTGCAGAAAAGATGTTAGGATTAGCGATTGCTGGAGTATTGTAGGCTATATTTCTTAATATGGTCTTTAACAAAGAATCAACACGGTTTTGCCATCGAGTGGAGCAAAAAGCAAAAACAGTGATCCCATATCTGAGAGTGCTGTAGACTACAGCATGCGCAATAGTTTTTTTTATTTGAAACGGAACGATAGATTTCATGTGGAAAAATAACCAAGCAGCGCTCCTAAGCTTATTGCAGATATGCGATAGGTGATTGTGCCATGACATATCACTATCGAAGAATATAATAATATTATTATTAATATAATAATAATAATAATAATAATAATAATAATAATAATAATAATAATAATAATAATAATAATAATAATAATGATAATAATAATAATAATAATAATAATAATAATGTTTTATTGCACATAATGATACATAGTTCCAGGAGCGGGCCTGTCAAAGCCAGCAGTGGCTTGAGGGACTAGGCCCGGCCAAGCCAGCAAGTCAGCGGATTATTATTATTACTATTATTAATAATAATAGTAGTAATAATAATAATAATAACAATAATATTAATACTTTATTTCCATCAAATCAAATACAATTTGATGGAGGAGGGGAGAATAAAAGCGGCTATCCGCTTGACGGAGTTCTCCTCTCCTGTTCAGACCGCAGTGACAGAAAACGAGGAACTAAATTGAACATCAAGTCATTAAGAACATCAAAGGAGGAACTAAACTGAATATCAAGTCATACATGAATAAAAACATCAATACGCGGTCTGTTAGAAAAGTATCCGACTTTATTTTTTGTTGCGAACACCTGATGGATATGAAACAAGCGCGCTTGCACCAGGCGACCTTGAACCTTCATGCGCATGCACGAATTTTTTCCCGCCTGCCGATAGCGTCAGTCGCTGGGGCGCAGCATTTGAGTGAGGCAGTGCGCAGTGCTCTCGTCGGTTTTTTATTGCAAGGAAAATGGCGGAGTGAAAGGAGCAGCGCTACTACATCAAATTTTACCATAAACTGGGCGACAGCCAAGTGGAAACCATTCGAAATATTCAGACGGCTTTTGGTGACGATGCTACGAGCAGCACACAGATGAAGCAGTGGTACAATTGATTTAAAGATGGCCGCACATCGGTGGAGAACCAGCCACGCTCCAATCGGCCATCAAGATGCCAAAATGATCAGGTCGTTGCCGAACTGAATGCTATGGTGATGCGGGACCGTCGCGTGACTATCCGAGAAATTAAGGAAGAGGTGGAAATGAGCAATTTCTCCGCACATTCCATTATCACCGAAGATTTGGCCATGGAGAGAGTTGCGGCGAAATTCGTGCCGAAGCTGCTCACGGTGGAGCAAAAGCAGCTTCGGGTTGAAGTCTCACAGGACATGCTGGATTCCGCAAACAGTGACCCCGACTTCATCAACATCATAATCACTTGTGACGAGTCTTGGGTGTACAGGTACGAACCGGAAACCAGATCCCAGTCGTCACAGTGGGAGCATTCCATGTCACCAAGACTTAAGAAGGCCGCCATGTGCGCAGCAATGTGAAAGTGATGCTGACTGCTTTCTTTGACACCCTCTGTGTGGCAGACCACGAGTACGCACTCCACAGGGTCAAACAATGTCCAAAGAGTACTACAGGAATGTCCTCCGTTGCCTACGTGATACTGTGCGGCGCAAGAACCCGGAGCTGTGGTCAACAGGAAATTGGCGCACCCATCGCGACAATGCTCCTGCACATTCCTCGCACTTGATTCAGATTTCTTGGCGAAAAACCAGGCTCCTGTAGTTCAGGAGACTCCTTACTGTCCTGATATGGCCCCTGCAATTTCTGGCTGGTTCCCAAAATCAAAAGGTCATTGAAAGGAGCGCGATTTCAGACAAGGAAGAACATTATGACTGCAACGACAGCTGAGCTAAACTCCATTCTGAAAGGGGCCTTTTCGGAATACTTCCCACAATGGCAGCACCGCTGGGAGAAGTATGTGGAGTCCCAAGTAGACTACATTGAAGGTGATTAGGTTTGCAACGCTCCAGTTATGCAAGTTTTTTTTCTACGGCCAAAGGTCGGATACACTTCTAACAGACCTCGTATAAGCAATGTCTATAACCGAACAGAATACGCAGAAATTAACAAGAGGTATCAGCGACAAAAGGGGTATCAGCACAGTAGACGACCAGTGATCAAATAACAAAAAGGGTGGAGAGCAATTCATAAAACAGGAATTGATGTATTAGCATTTAACCTCATACTATGCAGAGAGGAGATGGTGATTTCACGAAGGTTTACGCCTGCTTCAATTAACTGGTTTTGTAAATACGGTAGTTGGTAATTAATTCTTTGACGACCGTAGCTAGTTCTAGTGAATGGTAAAACCCATTGTGGTTTGTGACGATGCGGATATGGTGAATCGGACTGATGCAAAGGAGCCATAGAGGAAATAGTGTCAATATGGCGCTTTTGCTCAACTGTATACACGCGCAGCAGTCTCTAAGCATAGAGGTTTAATATGGTGATAATGTTGAGGTTAATTATCAAATCCTGAGTTGTGTGTCTAACGGGCAAGTCATAAACTATACGAAGGATTTTTTTCTGAAGTACTAATATCTTGTGTAAGTTAGTATGTGTTCTTGTTGCCCACACTAATGTGCCGTAATTTAGGTGTGAACAGAATAGGGATTTATATAAGACAAGTTTGACTGTTTGTGGTAAAATATGTCTGTGTCGTGATAGAAAACCTATAGCCTTGGATGTCTTCAACATGACATGACTGACATGGTCATCCCACAGCATATTTTCGTGAAAGTAAACACCAAGTGATTCGAATGATTTTACTATTTCAATTTCTTGTGACTTATAAAAGAGAGCTAGTTCTGCACTACGAGTTTTATTCTTCGGACGGAAAATTACAGCTTTGGATTTTGACACATTTATTGAAAGAAAATTTGAGTCTCACCATTGCTCTAGATTCTTTAATATGCGATTAGCATGCATGTTTAGATCGTCACAGGTATCACCAGATATAAGGATAGTAGTGTCATCGGCATAAATGATAAAGCAGGCGGAAGGGTCAATAGTTACAATATCATTAATATAGAGAAATAGAGATATGCTGTTAGCATCCGGAATAAACATTTGTTGTCACTTCAGCGCTGTGTTCGTCCCTTTCTTCCCTTTGGCCCTTTGCCGTTGCGCTGCTTCAGTAGATATATCAGACCAATTCGCCCACCAGTTCATGTTGTCAGCATAGAAGCTGAAATATATGTCAGGAACTTGGGCGAGTTGTTGGGGGAGTTGGAGAAGGGCTATGTTGAAGAGGATAGGAGACAGCAAAGCACCCTGAGGCTTTCCCCGTGATTCCATTGAGACACCGGGGAGGTGGTGATCGCCCAAGGTGAGTGTGGCTGTGCGTTCGGAGAGGAAGTCGCGGACGTAATTGTACATCCGCGGACCTACGCCTAGGGTGTGGAGGCCTTCTAGGACGGCTGCGTGGGTAAGGTTATCGAAAGATTTTATCAGGTCGACACCGATGATATCACTTCGAGAAAGCCAGGGGACGCAAGCTGGCGGAGCTTGTCTCCACCCTTCGTCTTACGTTGCTCACGGATCCGGCTTGCCCTACACGTGTGGGCCACTCGGTCACCCGTGACGCGTGTCCTGACTTCATCGAGCGGTTTGAAATTCACGCATGAACGTGCAGATCATGGTCGACTCCAGTTTCTTGACCTACAGCTTATTGTTACAAATGCTCATGTGTGTTGGGCTTATCAGCCGCGCTCAAAGATGTCACTTTTACCGTATGATAGTGCCCACTCCAAGCTGGTAAAGCGTGGCATAGTAGCTCTTTGCATAAAATCTGCATTAGAAAAATCCTGCGCCCACAAGATAGGTGAAAGTTACCAGTGCCAGATCGACCGAAATTCCTCTGCAGATTACCCTGCACATCTGGTCACTAACATGTCTGAAAAAACTTTTGCAAATAATTAAAAAATCGAACCATGCTAAACATTTAAACATCAGACAGAACAGAAACCTGTGCAGGTTATGCCTTACCTGCACGGTATTTCACACAATTTGAAGAAAGTTGCGTCTCGTAATGGGGTTAAGCTGGTTTTTTCGGCTCCTTGCAAACTGGCGAAATTATCTCCGATGGTGACCAAGAAGCGTGTTATGAAGGCCTCTAATATCAAGCATCAAACAGTGTACAAACAATGCACTGCCAATGTTGTGTACGAGATTCCTTTGACGTGCGGCAAAGTGAATGTGGGTCAAACCGGGAAATGTTTCAATGAGCGCGCCCCCAGGCACAACGTCAGCCTGAAGAACAAATCTGGACGTAACCTTCCGTTACACTGCCGCAGTTGCCATAACTGCTACCCGAAGTTTAATAAAACTAAATACAGTTGATAGTCAGGGCTTGTCTTGTCGTTGTCCCGCCTTTTTGCGCTGTTCACCAGTATGAATGCATACCAACTCGCCCAGATCTCAGCTTTACTTAATGAAACTAAGTTTCTAGCTAAGGCTGAGGACAAGACCGAAAGAGAAGTAATTGAGGCCTTTTTCATTGACATAAGGAAAGAGAAGTGCGTTAGCATGCCTTCTATTAACCTTTCTAGGAATGAACTTACCTTTCGGGATGGTTACACCTGGACTCTAAACCCATTCGCTTCTCCATGTTTTAGTGTCCTGGCTTCTTCTATCGTCATTAAAAGTTGAAAGTGGCGCTTCTTTTCTGTCGTCTCTATCCGTTTTCCTGTGAACGTCTTTTTAGCGCACAGCCTTTTAAATATGACTTATCTCTGGTGGGTGGGTGGGTGGGTAGGTGGGTGGGTGGATGGATGGATGGACGGACGGACGGACGGACGGACGGACGGACGGACGGACGGACGGACGGACGGACGGATGGATGGATGGATGGATGGATGGATGGATGGGAGCACCCCCTTTGAAACGGGGTGGTGGCCATTGCCACCATGCTCAGCTTTTCTTTCTTTATAATTTTTTTGTTTACTGTGTTGGAAATTCTCATTAAGAATCGCCATCATCTTTACCTACGGTTCCTACAATTCTAACCTTATGCCACATCTCTGTTTTTCAGCCACCAATCCTCCAATCGCGTTTTGCTAACGTCCACAGCAGATTTTTTTACATGACCATTGTTATCTTTAAACCCTAGGGCCTCAGAAAGAGTGACTGCGCCTGCATCGACATCCGGATGGATATCATCACATTTGATTATGAGGTGTTCAATTGTTTCCACAGATCTACCACACACTGCACATGTGTCATCTTCTTCGTTAAATTTCTTTTTATAGCTGCGCGTTCTAAGATACCCTGACCTAGCTTCAAAAAGTAGGGCACTGCCTCTTGAGTTATCATAGAAAAATTCCTTCCTGATCTGCCTTTTCCAGTATCGATACAGTTCTACACTATGTTTCTTTTTATTGAATTCATTCAATTTTTAACTTCCGCGTTTTTAACCTGTCGTTTAATGCTCTTTCTTTCTCCGTCCTCATGACCGGCATACTTACTGGTTAGTTTTCTAGTTCTTTTCCGCCACTGTGAGGCAGCGCTCTTTCTGTATAAATATTTAAATACCTTAGCTGCCCACCTGTTATCGTCGAATTTCCTCAGGCGTTGTTCATATAGTATTTTACTCTTAGCTTCCCGTGCTTCGAACGATGCCCAGCCCATATCCCCTTCTACTGCCTCGTTTGTGGTTTTGCAGTGGGCACCTAGTGCTAATCTTCCAACAGCTCTCTGATTTACGTCTAATCTCGACTGAACTTCTGCCCTTAAGCACAGAACCGTATTGCCGAAAGTAAGTCCCGGCGCCATTATTCCTTTCCAAACACCTCTTAGTACTTCATATTTGTTGTACCCCCATAATGCCCTATGTTTCATTATCCCGGCGTCTCTTCGTCCTTTTGCCCTAAGAGCCTGTTCGTGCTTTTCTGTGTATATCTGCCCTTCGCTTAGCCATATCCCGAGATATTTGTAGTCAGCCGCTTTGCGTATTTCGTGGCCTTGTATTGTAAGCACCTGGTCAGTTGTATCGTTAAAAATCATCACACCTGATTTAGTTGCGCTAAAACTGAATCCTAGATCGTCTCCTTCGTCTCCACAGCAATTAACCAAAGTTTGTAAAGCTTTCTGGCCATCTGCTAACAGTACAATATTGTCCGCATACATTAAACCCGGGAGTCGCTGCTCAACTACATTTCCGCCTAATCTGTACGACAGATTATAACCTAGATTACTTTCTTCTAGCCTTCTTTCCATATTAATCACATAAAGCATGAAGAGCAGCGGTGATAGAGGACAACCTGGCCTTAATCCTTTGTGCACCCCCACAGTTGTGGTACTTTTTTTCCGTTCCCGTGTAATTTCCTCTGTAGATTTCGCGTAGAAAATCAATTACCTCATGACCGATACCTAAATCTTTCAATATTCTCCACAGGTGTTCCCTGTTCACGTTATCGTACACACCGCTTATTTTATTTTATTTTTATTTCAATACCCTAAAGGCCCAATGCGGGAATTACATAGGGGGGATTCATGAAAGAAAACAACAGATATAAAACACAGAATACAAACGGCTGAAAACAGAAGTAAACAAGTTAAGAAGGCAGGTACAAGTTAATAAGAGGAACAAAAAATGAGGTATTTGAAAAAAATTCACATGTAGCAAACCGCGCAAAAAAAAAAACAAGAAAAATCCCGGCTTCGAAAGTTGCTAAACACAGCATCTAACATTTTGCGGAACGTTACGGCCAGCACACACACACACTAGAGCAACCAAGAAAAAACAAAACAAAAAAAGCAAAAAAAAGAACGCACATCAACATATGTTAGAATTTTCTAAATAGGACCAAAGAGCTGTTTGAAATGAGGATGTTTCAGCGATAGTCGCAATGCTAGAAGGAAGCGAATTCCACTCTTCGATAGACAAGACCAATGGTGAGTATTTGTATCGTTCTGTCCGAGCGAAAATAGGTTTAATCTTCTGCATGTGATCTACACGAGCCGATGTGTGCGGTGCCGGGAGAGGATGAGAGCTTGAAAATGGTGTGTTGCTGTGGTAGATAGTATGGAAAAAGGATAAACGGCTGAATTTTCTGCGCATGACCAGAGGCGAGAGATGGAGCGATAGTTTCAGTGCTGTTACACTTTGATACCGAGAGTAAGGGGAAAGGATGAAACGAGCAGCTTTGTTTTGAATAGATTCCAACATGTTGATGATGTCCAGAAAGGCTAAAAACAGAGGTCTGTTTTCCGCCTTAGCTATTTCTATGCATTGGGTAAGCACGAACAGGCTATCATCTAAACGCCTACACCTTCTGAACCCATTCTGAAATTCTCCGAGTATCTGATTACCTTCTACCCATGACTGCATTTTTAATTTCACCGCCTGCATTGCCAGTCTGTACATAACAGACGTTATCGTAATCGGACGGAAGGTTTTGATGTTCATCTTATCTCCTTTCCCTTTGTAAATCAAATTCATTTAACTCTGTCTCCAGCTGTGCGGAATTTGCTGATTTGTTGTGACAGTCTCCAATGCTTTTATCAGCGCTTCCTTGCTTCTTGGGTCAAGTTCATTAATCAGCTTAATTGGAATTTCGTCTATCCCTGCGGATGTGGTTTTAGGAATATTCGCTTCCGCCTTTTCCCAGTTAAGACTGGTCAGTTCTAAGCTGTCCTGTGTTGCCGCCTCACTTGGGGAGATTACCCCATTGTCGTTGCTAAAAGACGCAGCTATAAATTACGTAATGTAGTTCACAGCTTCGTCTCCCTCTAAACATTCTCCCTCAGCATCTATAATCTGTTCCTGCGTTCTTTGATTTGTTTTTCCCAACCAGCTTATATGGTTCCAGAATTTTCTTGGCCCCCTTTATTTGCCTTGCGAACTTTAACCAGCCATTTAAAAGAGGACTGCTTCATTTTAGCCTGGACTAGGACCGGAACTTGCTGTTTCTTTTGTCGATAAGCTTCCCATTTCTCGCCTATTTCCTCTTCAGATAAATACGCCTTCTTTGCTTCTCTGTGTTTCCTTGAAGCCACCCGTCGTTGTTCGATGGCCTCCTTAATTTCCATGTTCCACCAGCTTCGTGGCTTCCTCTTTCCTCTCCAGCGGTTTACTCCTTTCACTTGTTTCATTTTTGTAGTGATGAGCAGTTCTAACGGATTATAATCCCACTTTTCCACGGGGCGTTTCTCGATTACTTCTTGTATTTCGGCTGATATTAGCGCTATTTGTTCATCGTTTAATTCTGCGTTGTCTTTTTGACTTCGCTGTATTTTTCTTTTGACTAGGGCTCCCAACTGTAGACTAATATGTTTATGATCACTTCCTAGGCTGTTGCCGGTTGCCGGTGTATCAATGAGCGTTTAGCTGAACACCGGAGATCATTGAAAGGTGCTGTGTCTTCCAACCTCTCCTTGCATTGCAGAAGTTGCAAAGACTGCTTTCCCCACCTAGATAGGACAAACATCTTGTTCAGGAACAGCGATAAGGTTTGCCGGGAACTGATGGAAGCTTACTTGATTAAAAAAGAAGGAGACGCGTGTGCCGCATCACCGTCGGTCAGCCTGCAGGAAAAGGAGGTTCCTTTTCTGCGCAGGTTCTTGAGTATGAGCAGACAGTACGGGGGGTTGGCTTGATGTGATTCCACTTGTTATCCTGTTATTGTTCGTTTTCACGCAGGAATGATATGTCATAGCTTTCCTTGCACGCGCGGTAGTGGTTGTTGTGTTTCAATTTTGTATTTTCCAACGCCTTTAAAAGCTTCCCTTTAGTGAATAAAAATTCAATTGATAGTCTGCGCTTTTGTTGTGTCTCCTCGTTCGCTTTGGTCCTCGTTTTTTGCGCTGCTAAGTATGATTACAGAGCATACTTTGTCGATGAAACCTTTCTCGAGGTTTAACCAATTAAAATTTATTTATTTTATTTATTTATTTATACAGAATACCCCTAAAGGCCCTCGAGAGGGTATTACATAGGGGGGGGGGGCACAGGCAATTGAACAGAATAAAAGAAAAACCACAAATATAAAACAAACAACAAAAGCACAAATAAGACACACTGGATGAAATAAGTAAGCAAAAGAATCAATCAAAAGCACAAATAAGACACTTTGCATGACATATAAGTAAGCAAAAGAATCAAAAGAATGGCAGCGCGGCAAAGAACGAAGATTACTGCATTATTAAAATTATACAAACAGAACACTAATACAATGAATCTTTTTAGTCACAAACCCTGCAAAAAAGGAAGCCATGAACAAATAAAATAACAATGTATGCGAAGAGTTAAGCAGTAGTTATTGAAGATATAAGTTTAAAATATTTATCAGGATCAGTGGTGGTTGCGATATGTGAAGGGCGTACTTTATAAGATCGTTGTCACAATCCACTGGCGCATTCGCGTGTAAACCCAAGAAACCATAATATCTTCTCTATGGAACTTACGATGAACTTTTAAACATTGAAGCGTGCTCCGGGATATTTTGGTTGCAGCTGTACGTCATTAATCGCACTCACTACAAAAAGAAAAAGGACAGATGTGATGTGATGCAGGGTAGTGGACAATATGCAATGTAGCCCTTCAAGGACGGTAGGTTCTTGTGATTACGATAGCGGATGTGTATAAATGCGTCTATTCGGCAAATAATAAACCGTTGTCAGTTGGTGCCTGTGTCGTTTGCCATTTCGTCCTGTTGTTTTTTTTTTAAGGTAGAGCGTACGTTTGTGAGGGTGATCGACCAACTGATTTCTGTGTTAGCATTGTTTCCAGAGATCGGCTCTTAAATGCTGTCGCTTCGCCAGACGCAGCCACATAGCGTAACCTGCGTTTCGTCATAAACGAATTGTTGATTTTATTTCTCAGTTTCCACTGCCTGATGAATCGGCCTTGTATTCTGCATGCAACCTCGCGCTCACAATAACCTCGCCGCTGTGCTCTTCCTTCACCGCGGTCCCTTCATTGGCTTGGAGCAGCTGCTGCTTGTATCCATACATTTCTCGCTTCATACCTTACGCCCGAGCAGCGCTATATGTTCGCGAGGCACTTCCTGTTTTGTTCTCTCCCCGTGAGTTGCATTCAGAACGGCCGTGCTATAGGCGAGTTTCTTTGTTCTTTTATTTTTAGCGGTTTCTACACCCATGTTCAATACGACCGACGTGTTCCAACAGCTGGAACAGCCGAGCCATTCGGAGGCGCATCGCTGACAGAGAATCGGGCCCCATAAAAGGAAGCCTGGTTGCAATGAGAAAGCGTATGAACAGAAGTCCGTGCCTGACTCTGACACAGTTGCGGCCAGTGGAGCGCTGTATTTGCCAGTGTGGAACGAAGGCATTTAAATCTGTGCTGTGCGATGTGAGTGCACGTTAAAGGACCCCAGGTGGCCGAAATTATCCGCACCACATTACTACGGCGTCCCTATTAGCCTTCGTCGCTTTGGGACGCTAAACTTCCATAAACCATAAACCATTCAATTCCGTGTTGACACTAAGCTGCACTTGATTTCAAAATATTTCAGCGTACCTTCCATATGTACCGCAATGATCTCAGTGCACGTCCTTTTTGCTCATTTTCCGAACAGTGTGTTTTCATATCAAGAAGGCGCAAAAACATTGGAAAAGCTTGGTCAGACGAGAAAGCTGTTTACCATTTAGGCGGCCATATTAGCGGTGGTTGTGTTAACGGCCACCACAGTATTATATGAATGTATTGGCTACCCAGTTGAATTTGTGGTTCTATTGCCATTAAATGGCATGCTTGCCTCTCTTTTTGTTGTAATTCATAAGAGGCATCCTGTCTCAGCTGCGCAAAAATTTTTCAAATCAGCCAGCATCTGCCCTCCCTAGCAAAAAGCAACTTCATGGGCTCGGTCTCGAGCGAGGAAGAAGACGATCTTTTAGCACCTCGAATGCCCAAGGCTTGGCAAGTCCCAGCTTAAACAGTTCGGCCGCGGTACGGCGCCACTGATTGGTTCGGACGGTGGCATTGCTCCCCCTCTCTGAAGGGCACCGACTCGGTGCCGCAGCAATGAGCAGCACGAAGAGTAGGGACGCTGCATGTGTCCGGCGGCAGGTGTAGACACGCTTGAAGCGCTAGCGGGCGTGGTATGGCTTCATCCGGGCGACATGGATGATTTCGGAGGTCGGCCGTCTGGAGGAGCGAACTGTTCCTTGGGGAAGAACTTCGTAGTTCACCTCACTGACTTTGCGGAGTACCTCGTAGGGGCCGAAATATCTGCGCAGACGCTTTTCGGAGCGTCCACGCATGCGGATTGGGCTCCAAACCCAGACTTGTTCGCCGGGCTGGTAACTAACAGCTCTGTGGCGGAGGTTATAGCGGCGAGCGTCGTGGGCTTGCTGGTGCCGGATGCGCTGTCCACCGAGTTGGCGGGTGGCCTCGGCGTGACGAACGAAGTGGTCAGCACCCACAACAGTTGAGGGAGTACTGCTCGGAAGCAACATTGCTTCCAGCATGGTGGTGGCTTCGCGACCATGCACTAAACGAAATGGAGTGAAACGCGTCGTTTCTTGCAGAGCAGTATTATAGGCGAATGTTACGTAAGGGAGTATGGCGTCCCAGTTCCGGTGGTCTGCGTCAACATACATGGAGATCATGTCGGCGATCGTCTTGTTGAGCCGTTCGGGGAGTCCGTTCGTTTGAGGGTGGTAAGCGGTTGTTTTGCGGTGACAGGTGCCGCTAAGGCGCATAACCTCCTGCGTAAGAGCCGAGGTGAACTCCGTTCCCCTGTGAGTTACAACGGTGGTCGGTGCTCGGTACTGGTGCTTTTTACTGCCGTAAAACAGTGCCTAGAATGATCACACTTTTATTACATGCGTGTTTGAAAAACATTGTATTCATAAACAGAATAATGCGTTAAAAACGGCCTACTGGCTGACTGACGATAACTTGAAAGTTTTTCGGGAAGATGAGCAATAAAGATTAAAGCAAAGCCTCGAAATAAACTAACCATTGCAAGTTTGCGTCATTGGATATTTTTCAAAATGGGCCGTTGCAGCCCTGTCCTGTTCCGTAATAGATGTGCCATGCGAATTCCATGCAGCGCTTTAGTTTTGTTTTCAATGTATATCTGCAATACGTTTTATTTCCATTTGCATTTTCTTTTTGCAGGATTTGGATACAGCGAGTTCTTGGGTTTCCAAATATATAGCATAAAGAACAGTCTAGCTATACTGTACAAGTTTTCGGGATACTAGCTAAAATTTAATTATTTTTTCTGTCGTTAGCAGTGAAATCGATTCTAGCGCTTAAGCTGCAGTAAAAATCAGCTTAGCCTCTTACTTGGATAATATAATTTAATTTTTATTTTAGAAGCCAAATGAGAATGTGTCTTTTCTGCTCTTATTTTTCATGGACGTATTTTATGTGCAATGAGCACAACTGTTCTCTGAAATAACACAGTTTGCCTTGTTGTCATAGACACATTTTCATTATATTATAACCTGTGGGCTCATTTGGTCGATTTGCTTCATTGCACCAAAAAGCTCATGCTCGTTTTCTTATGTAAAACTAGAGCTAATATAACGGACCACCAAGTGAGTTACTTTTATTTTTTAAAGAAACAGTTTTGAACGCAAATGTAGTTTGCATCAAGTTACAGTCGGTACAAAATAACCGTGGGATTCCCCTTTTAACGTTTAGGACGTTCGATTGTTCGCAATAAATCATAGATGTGAGGTAGCACTGCAGTTTCTGTAATGAATCTCGGTTGAACAGAATTGCAGTTTAACGACATCAGAAATATATTTAGAGAATTTTTGAGAATTTCAATGAGTTTAAATGTTAATTTTAATAATGATCGAAGAAATATCACTCATAAAGCCACAAATTGAAAATTGGCTGCCTCGGAACGTAGTTTAAAAGAGAAGTGACTGGTCAGTTTTCAAAAAATCCCAGTAGAGCCACAATGCGGCCACAATGGCACCAGAACAAAATTTCTATATAGTATGTAAGATGGAGCAACACAGCCTCAATGAATTTTCAAACAAAATTTTTGTGAGGAAAGAAGGAACCATGCTAGAAATATTTTGCAGAAAACCTGAACGGGCAATTCTCATTAGAATTCTCAACTTTACATCTAAATTTTGAGCTGTAAGTAAAGGTTAAAAAGTTATTTGGCCTATGCCGAGTAGGAAATCAGTCATAGCTGCAATTACATTTGGATGAAATTCCTCCCTACGTGACACTACCTGCTGCTCGTGTTTCTACTTCTTGTACTGCCGCGAGTCACAGTTGCCTCTGTACACGCTGCTCCTTTCACCTGCTGCTAAGCCTTGTGAGTACCCCCTCGACTCTATTAGCCCGAGCTAACCAAGCCCGCAATATAGCACGCTCCCGACTACTAACCTCACATGCCTGGCAGCAGAAATACTACAACCGCCTCGTGTTCCTTCCTTCTTCACTTAGCCGTTTCGTCATCACCGAATAAGTTCTGCCTCGTTATGTGGCCCATGTCGTCTGCTGCGAGAGGTTACCACAGTGACCTACGAGGTCCCTCCGACCTTTTCGGAGACCACCTGTGGTCAAATTGAACCTGACAGCATACAAGTCTTGTGCGTTCAGCCCTGCCACTGGCCGTACTCTGAAACGCCCTAATCGCAACGGAGGCATTGCTTTTGGAATCGATAATATCGGCAATGACGTGAACGAAGCGTCTCGCACGTGCTCTGAAACCTGGATTTTGCCGGTTGCTCCCTTGTGCGCATTGCCTTCATTCGTACCCTGCCAATCACAAATTATGGTGAGGAGGGAGTAACTAGATCCGTGCACTAGTCTAATATCAGTGGAGCTTTTAATTACAATTCAATTTCAATTTTATTTCAGTAGAATAGAGCTGCTTTATTTTAATGCTTCCTCATGCAGGCTGAAGTGACCACTATAGAATTTTGTATTCTTGTCGCTTATGGCTTCTTGCTTAATTTCCTTACCGTAGAATATTTCTATGCCTGTTTCCGATCAGTTAACTTAAAGCTCATACGTTCAGACCATTTACTGCTGCCAGATTGTCATCGTTTCAGTATGGTCATCACGAAGCTTGTCCTCTTTTATAAACGTCGCCAAAATACATGCAGTGATCACAAGCAGATATCGAAACTCAACATCAACTATAAGGGATAAATTACTTTTCCTTATTACAGCGGGTTGACAATGTGTTCCTTTGTGGTGCTACTAGTTAACCTTATTTTTTTACCCCTTACTCCTTTCCTGGCTTCCCGTCCATTATCAGGAGTCGGCATATGAAAAAAAAAACTGAAACAAAAAGTGCAGGACGCTCAAGCTCCGCCTTTAAGAGTGGAACGCGACGGCGTGTTACTGGTGATGGCGGTGTAAATGAACGCA
Organism: Amblyomma mixtum; assembly: GCF_055824585.1. NCBI lineage: Eukaryota > Metazoa > Arthropoda > Arachnida > Ixodida > Ixodidae > Amblyomma > Amblyomma mixtum. Next base: position 24,848,577 of record NC_143015.1, read on the forward strand.
TTTTTTTGTGTTTTATATTGTTTCAGTTAAGTAATTGATCGCCTACACACTCCAAGTTTCCTTAATTATCATTATGGAGTATTGCCTTTTGATTATTAGCATTGAATCCCTTTTCCAATTTTTCATTTTTCATTTCTTTAATTATGGAAATAATTAAAATGATTTCATTAACTCGTCATCGCCTGCCACACACCAGTCAGTCATCAAGCACTATAAGCACAAATTACCATGATACGATTTTTTTTTACGCAGCCTCCGATTAATGTCGACACGCGCTGCTGCCTACTACTACGCCGACGGCTTTTCGACCAAAGGAGCTGTATATGCTGTCGTGTACAAGCAGAACATAACGTTCCAGACGCTTTGAAATTGCAGTTATGACTAGTGCTAACGCTATTATTGTCTCACTTGGTAGCAGCTATAAAAGCCGGCGCTTTCTTTAGTTCTTAGCCAGAGAATATCCATAATTGACTGCGAAAATTAGGCATTTACCTTTTAGTTAGCAATTTCTTGGACGTTTATCTTCAGTACCGAGCAGCCGTCGTCTTCCGTTCCCCAGACAGAAAGGCATTGACACGCGACAATAAATTCGTGCTCGCACTGACATACACGGTGCCTCTGCCGCTGCCGTGACGGTGGGTGATCACTTCATTCTTGTTCGATCATCAGAGGTCCCTGCCTTGGCGGTCGGGCAGCGAGGCACTGCACTCAAAACCAAGCGATGCATAGAAACAGGAGCCGTTGAACTCTGCCGGCACTGAACCTACAATGGTGCGGCCAGTTTTTTAACAAGGCTAGGTTCTCCATAAGAAATATTTTAAAAGAACTCTTGATGACTGGTACTATAGGAAACTGTAAAAACACTTTTTAATACGTAGTTATTAGCAAGGCATAACGTATTTATGTCTCTCAAAGTACACGTGAGAGGACCCACAGAGTGGTGTTACCTGAGTGAAGCCGGCCTAAGCCCTGTTTGTTCGACGTTTTTCATTCTCACCGCCCGATGAGTGGCACGAAGTGCATCGACCCGCATGCATGCACCGCCATATTCAAGAATAAGCCTGCACTCACACAGACTTGTCTAGGCAATGAACCTTGTGATTGAAAAGGAGGGGACTGACTTACAGCTCGGTGGAATACGCAGGACGGTCGCTGATTGTGCGGGCAGAGAAATTTGCCAAGGAAGAGGCCCACGCACGCTGTTCGCTTGCACCCGCCGGCTTTTGCGGACCGACAGACGGTTGCCTTGAGGGCGGAGATTGTAAGGCCCTCCTTTCATGAGTTGTCTGCTTGGGAGAGCAGACCCGATGCGCCGACGCCCGTTCGGTGTGATGAGCGCGGTACAAGATTTACATCTCCATCTTGTCGCCCCATGGAACGTCTCCAGTGGAGGCCCATATTTCCCTGCTTTTGTCACGAGTGTCGCATGCCAGCCAGCGCGCACTGTTTGCGCTCGCAAGAGAGGTTTCCGCCAGTAGCATCAAAGTTATGATGGCGCCCTCTCGATTCACACAGAACCACGCCACGCCGTCAGCTATACGTGCTCTTCGGTACGCTGCGCCTGATGTAGGCAACTTCGCGACGGTAGGCTGCAGGATCTTGCTGAAACGAGAGCCCAGACCGTGCAACACTTTGTACATTGCCTCTAAGCTGGCAGTTCTGCTATGTTGGGTAACTCGTGCCGAACGAAGCGTTTTATAGTTGATACGAATGCTCCCTGCCACGTTCCACGGATGTTACATCGAAAAATCGATGACCTATTGCCCTTTAGCATTATAGTTATTTTTAATCTTTACAGAATTTATTTCAACAATCACAGAGATACGTCGGTGCAGACTGTGCAGCTGGATTGTGCACCAAGACTTAAGATAATACGTGAACGAGCTCAACAAAAAAAAGCAAATAGTTAACTAAAAATAACAGGCCAACTTTTCAAAATTTGATTCTGGTACAGAATACTATACTGCGAGATTGAAGGAAGTGAAAATTGAAGGTTCAGCTAGCTTTCTCGCGTCGCACATTGCGACAGTGCGCTGACCGTCTCCGGAGGGCCGCTATCTCTGCCGACATCTTCCCTTTGTGGGACCACGGAGGCGATTGAGGAAGAGACTGTATGGCGCCAGGAATGCTCAGGTGTCGGGGACGAATGCGCACTACCTGTCCGAAGGCCGGCAGCATGGCCGTCAGCTTTATTCGCACGTCGACAAGCATTCAACTGGTCAAGTAAACCCCGCAGGAGTGACAAAGGCGCCGGCACACTGGAGAAGGGACCCAAGCCGGCGGGTGGAGGGGGGGAGACGGGGAATGCCACAGGTGCGCCGCCGCTGATAGGAATGTGAGGGAGAGGCTCCAGCCTGGAAAGGAGCAAAACCCGGATAGACAGAAGAAAAAAAACACGAGGAAAGCTAGCGAGAGGGGTGACGAGCAGAGCTCGAGGCAACACCGCTGGCAGACGGTCCTCCTGCGCGCCAAGCGCCCAAGCCATCGTGAGGCTGAGCCTGAGCGAACAACCACGGCCAACTCCGCAGTCCCTCCGTTCCTTCTGACGAAGACTACAGCGCCAACGCAGCGGCATGTCAGCTTAGGCACTCCAGCCTTGGCATCATGCACTCGTTAACACGTAATCATTGAATATATCCGTTTTGTTCAGACAGAGTCTACCGGTGTCTGTGTGCCTCTTCGTCCCGTGTGGACACGCGCAGTATTTAATATCATCACAACATTGATGACATAACGGCGCTCTCATTTGTGCACAAGTGCACAAGCAGTTTGTGATTGCGTATTTTATTATGCAGAAGAAGTTAAGGTGGCTTCGAGGGCGATGCCAGGCCAGCGATGCCATTTTGTAAATGTGCAATGCGGGAAAACCAACTCAGTGGCCCGCGGTGGCTTAGCGGTTGTTGTGCTCGTCTGCTGACCCGAAGTGCGTGGACTCAGTCTCATCAGCGGCGGTCGCATTTCGATAGAAGTGCTATAGGCCCGTGTATTGTGCGATGTCAGTGCTTGTTAAAGATGTCATTTTGTACTTGCTGTGTCATGCCTTGTTGTATTGCTTTTTTTTTCTTCCTCTTTTTTTTCCGGCCTAATCTTCTGTTATGTATCCTCATCCTCCCTGCAATAATGCCTTCGGGCGCTGCAGGTATTTCCAATAAATAAATAAATAAATAAAGAATGCCAAGGTGGACGAAATTATATGGCGCCCTCCTTTATGGCGTCCCTCATAACCTGTGTCGCTTTGGGACGTTAAACCCAATAAAACTGAATCAAACTGACTCAATGTGCATTTTAAAGAATATTGGCAACATCATCTTGCTTCTAAGAGCAGTACGGTGCCTCTTGAGTTATCATAAAATTGTTAACTCCTAATTTCCCTTTTACAATTCGGTATTCTTCCCCAGCATGTTTATTTTACATTGAATTAATGCAGGTCTTACCTTCTGCATAATTACCTCTCGTTTAAAGCCCTTTAGTTCTCCGTCTTTGTTTCCTGTATGCTTACTGCCTTCTGTCCTAGTCCTTTTCCGCTGCTGTGATTCAACGACTTTTAAATGAGTCGACGAAACTGGTATAGCTTCGCATAGCCCATAAATGTATCCAGAATTCATCGGTCATGGCTGCTCGCAACGTCCATCTTGCTTTTCTGGTAGCGGGCCACTGTTTCGGGCTCGGGAAGATCCAAGCAGGAAGTACGTGCTATAGCTATTGAAATTGGCTTCCTTAGGTCGTTTCCCGAGGAATACCACAAGCAGACATTTCATAAAAGTTTCCGCTACCTGTATGAACCGGAATGTGAAGCACCTCTCTTATGTACGGATGAAATCTCTAGTGTCAAATGTCAATTACGAAAGCAAGATCCAACGACACAGATGCGCCTGAGTTCGATCTCGTGCAAAGAGCTCTCTGGGGTGTCAAAGTCCTACACTAAAAGCTTTAGTCGATGACCACCGCTACATTACTGCTAAGCTGACACCAGAGAATCATTCTCCCTGAAAAAGATTGTCCTTTTAATGTTGTAAATTTCTACTTTCATCGTATCATAGTCCTGAACTTTGTTCAAATTGCATTTTTTTAACATTTTTGTATGGTAATTTCTGCTCCTCCCCTCTGAACGCCACACGGCCTTGAGGTTATAAAAAATGAAATATGCAATGGCACTCTTGTCAGCAGCATCAGCTAGATCATCTCCGCGCTCGAGTATTAGTACACGACGTTGACTAGTGCTGCTCCTAGCTGATCTTCATAATCCGGGCCTTCTAACGCAATTCGGGCACCTTGTGACCCCTTGATAAGAAGATTGCACGATTATTAGTGGCCCTTTTAGCAGCAGTAGATAGAACTAAGAATTGATCAGTTGCTTATCTCTAAAACACCTGGTACTGATGGCCTTTCGTGCGAATCTTACCATAGCCGTGTTTGCACAACGTTTTTGAAAAAACAAAGTGTTTATCTAAAAGATTAACGATAAAAAATTGCCGTGTCGAAGATTACAAGCACATTAGGTTGGCAAATGCGGATTGCATTGTTTTTGCAAAGATTTTATCAAATCGTCGTGATTATGTTTTTTGTTGCTCTCTTCTACAATATAATAGGGCACTGTGTACACTTCTCTCGTCCTCTTTAATGACTTGTTACGTGTACAATGCGCGTGATGATAGATTTGTTGGTATTTTTGCTTTCTTTTTTTTCCTACCACTCCTGTAATGACCCTTCAATAGGGTTAACAGTATCAATAAACAAACAAACAAACAAACAAACAAACAAACAAACAGGCAATGGCAGCACTCACTGGCCCTCATCAGACGTGCAGTCTGAAAGGCCGCTTCATTCAAAGTAATGTACATATTGCACGCACAGGTGCCGTCAAAAGTAAATGGAAGGCAATATTCACGAAAAAAATTAATCATTGGCCCCCCTATTCATGCATCCTTGAATACATATTTGCAGCCTAATTTGATTTTGCGAATTCCACTGTGCACCAACAAGCATGGACCATTATGCTTTATATTTAAAGAAATTAAATTTTTTTGACAAAGTCGCCGTCTATTTACTTTTGCCTGCGCGTGTTCAATTCTTGCATTCTTATTTTGATCAAATATGTAAAACACTCGCGGAAAAAGTTTTGAAAATTGGCAGATTGTAAGACACTCTTAAGGAGAAATTGAATGTTATGGTGCATTCTTCTGACATGGAGCAAAATCTTTCTTTTAAAGTGTTCCATCGATCGCAATGAATTGTGAATTTCACATTGTGTGAAAAAGTTTCGCTCACCAAAGCTTTCCCGCTCAAACTGCTTTTGTTCAGAAATGTTGGGTATCAATCACCACGCTTTCCTTCAAATCTACCTTGCGAAGGCCTTTGATCGAGTTGGCCATTCATTTCTGTAATTTTCGTCGATTCTACTTAAATTTGTGCAACTTACAGCTGTTCGACACGCTCGATTGCCAATAATTCAGAGCCTGTGCCAGTTCTGTCATCAGCGAAAAAGGCTTTCCTATGTCACCGCTAGTATCAGTAACATCAATTGGTTTGCTGTCTTGTGCAGCGGAGTCGAGGTTCTTGTCTAAGCTGATGGTTTTCGCATTTTCTGTATTGATAAGTGCAGCACTCAAGAAACTGTAACTAGGATAGAACAGTTTGGCATCGTATTCGGCGTTCAGTTTAAATATTATAAACGTTCAGGCCTGTGGTAAGGTTCCTCGGGCACAACACCCTCTCGTTATGCGGGAATAGAACGGCTTCGTGTGTCCCCTAAATTTCTGGGCGTCCCACTTCCCGCATTGAAGTCAAGTGACGATTATTCGAGGAGACGGTACCGGTTGTTGATGATGATGATGTCCTCAGGATGAATGGCACATACCCACGGCGGGGGATTGGCCAGGGTGCATAGCGGATACAAACGCACTCATGTACAGGGAATGGAGTAAATTTAAAATTTTGGGACGCAGAGCTAGAATTTGTTCAAAACAAAAAATACGGAGAAAGAAAAGTTGTGAATTCACATTCTAGCAGAGGAATCTACCAGATGAAATTATATAATCGTGAATAGAATCGAACATGGTTTCAGGGTATATCCCTTGGCGCTTGCCCCGAAGGATAAGAGAATCGGTATAGATAGAGGAAGCTCAAGCCGAGCGAGGGGGATCTCCAGGTAAATTCTACGGAGAGCAGCGAGCCGCCGGCAGGAGAGGAAAAAATGTTCTATAGACTCAATTCGCGTTTTGCTCAGACCTTTTCTTCGCATCGCCTCAGCATTCAAACCCAGAAATTCCGAAGCGCATTTTGCAAAGGGAAATTGTTTATGAACGCAACGTCGTCATATATCGTAAAGCTCCACTGTGACGATCGATAATGTAGCAGGCTCTATTTAGAAAGGCTATTTACATCGTTGGGTCAAACCTGGCTTGGTGCTACAGCGTGAAGATGCCGAGCTTATTCCGCGTACGCACTTCTTCATTGTCGCTTCAGCCTCCTCAGGCAGCGCGCGACAGTTTCCTGTTCGCAGGCTCTTCGAACGGTGTCCTTGCGTAGGTTTGAGAGAGACCACGAAGTTCAGGTCACTGAGGCGTGTTAGCACAATGAACGGGTCTGTGGGTTGGGACAGCAGCTTTTGGGACAAACCACGCTTGCGGAGGGGCGTTCACAACCATACAACTTCACCGGGCAGGTAGCAGACATCCTTGAGCCGGCGGTCGTAATGCTGCTTAGCGGTCCTGCGAGGCGAGGTGCGTATCCAGGCAAGACTACGGGCTTCTTCAGCGTGGCAGAGGATGCCTGCAGTAGTAGGTTCACTGTAGAGATAGAAAGGCAAGGCGGTGTCCTGTGAGCTTCGAGGATAAACGTGCATAAAGAAGGAAAAACGAAATATAAGCAGTTGCTTCATGCCTCGAGGTGTTTTAGGCGTACGAAATGATGGGCATCGCAGAGGACGTCTACAGTTCCCTTATTAGTGAAGACAATCTGGACTCTGGCACAGACATCATTAAGCACTGCCGCATATTTGAAGCTCTTATGCTGCGCCGAATTACTGTGAAGTTCCGTCGATTGCCTAACGTCACCACCGCCGACAGCGCGGATTTCCGTGAGCCTCTGGATGCTGCGAATCTTCCTGACGTCATTCGCCAAAACGTCCGTGACGAATTCTCCCGGCATCAAGATCTTGGGTGCCGCAGTGAAGTTACGTATGAGAGCTATTCTCTGTAGGGCAGTTCCGGCCCAGCGCTCCTCTACTTGGAATTTATCCCGTCACACCTCAACGTTAGAACCTCACATCGATTGCAACGACGGTGCTCGGATCACCCGTCTCTACCCGAGTTCGCCAGCTCGTCCGCAAGGCCACCCGCGGCAGGAGTACGAGGGCAGCTTCGGCACTGTCTACGAGGAGTTTTATTCCGAGTGTCCTCGCGATCGCGACCCATCAGTTTGTTACCGATATGGTCTGATCGGTCACATAAGCAGACTTTGCCTTCGGCGGCGACACGTTTCTCGCTACCGGTGCCAATGTTCGAACCCTCGCCCGAGTTCCAGTGCACCTGTTCGTTACCTTATATTTACATTTTCTCAGCGCCCATCCAGTCACGCACCACCACGAAACGACTCCCCTGCCTGTGACCGAAGCCTCCCTTCTCACCGAAGCCTCACGCTCGCCTTCTCCCCGACGGCGTTCACCACCGCCTCCGGGACAACTAGCGGGTGCGCTCGATGGAGTTGCGGTCGCAGGCCCGTCGATATTGCCAATTCCTCTGCCCATTGTTATGTTAGAGAACTCCCCTGAAGTGTTAGTGGACAGTGTTTGCGCCATGGCGATGCGAGGGTGGTGAGTTTAGCTTTCAAGATCTGCCTCGGCTGTGAAATAATGTTCGTCTGGGATAGTCCTGTGATATTCTGTGGCGTTGGAGCAGAATCATCGATTCCTCTAGAAATTTGTTTTGTAAATGTAGTGATCGTTGACCACGTGTACCTTACTGAATTCACTTTGCTCCTTTAATCTACGCACGACATCACCCTACGTATTGACTTTTTACACCAGTGCGGCGCTACTTTCGACTTCCGCAGTGGCGGCATATCATTAAGTCCAGTTCTTCGATCAGCTCACTTAGAAGACTCGCCGCTGGTTGCCCAAACGTTTTCTGTCTCCGCAGACACCGTCGTTCCAGTTGTGTCCTCGAGCAAGATTTTCGATGCCTTCGACGCTGTGGTGTAACTTGCTTCCCTTCCCAAGCACACAGGGTAAACCGCCCAATATTTCAAATGGATGGTTTCGCTATGGTCTTCTGTAGGGCCGGCCTTCACCAACACATTTCCAATATTGGGCCCATTACCTGTGCCGCCTGGGTTAACTGCACAAAAAAAAGTGTGTTGGCACCCTGCACTTCCACTACACTGTTACATGTTCTATTTACAAAGGCTATTTACATGGGCAGGTCGACCCGAGCTTAGTGCGTCAGCGAGAAGATGCTGAGCTTCTTCTTCCGCGTACGCACTTCTTCACTGACCATTCGGCATGCATAGGCAGTGCGTGATAATATCACACAGATCTGCCCTCGACAAGCATGCATATTTTTGCTTATAATATTTTTGCTATCGTCAGCAACGTGGCAGTCTGAACTTCTCGATGTCCGCGATGGACGAACTTTAAAAACGCGACCTTGCTACGCATCAGTGGCCTAAAATATTACCTTCAATATTTTCATAAAAGTATCTTACAATACTTGAGTACTTACAATACTCCACAGCTGTCTCGCAATTAATATTGATGTCGAAGATCCCTTGACTGGTTTGGTTGAGCCGAGCCATGCAACATGTTGTTGCCAGGAAAACCGTATTAAAACCTTTGCCTTCCAACTCTAAATCAAAGCATTACCTGTTAAAACATGACTCCACAGACGAAATATTTCTGCCTCTTCTCTGCACTGCCGCCGGTTTGCCCATGTGATGTACCAGAAACCATCGACTTCTATATCAACCGTAAAGATGCCATTTTATTTTGAGACGTTCTACAAAGTGCTCTAAAGAAACACTTTATTTTAATCCGTATACTCTGAAGAAAGTTACTGCCGCTGAACATGATCACGTGCCTTACGATCAGACACGGGTACACTCACGACAGAGAGCACTCTTTAGGGCATGCTCACCCTCACCGCATTAGTGCTTCACTCGGCGAGGTGAGAGTGAGGAAGTATTTGCGCCAAAAATGTGTGCAGGCGAGGGTGAGAGAAGATAGAGGTCGTGAGGAGAGGGTAGAGGGAGTGAAAGACACACGTGTTGAGGGCGACGATGTGTCTCAGAGGTCGTGCCTGCCGTGGCCTTTCCAAAATTTTCCCGCCCGAGGCACAGCCTATTCCAGTACAAGTGGCGGCGACGACTATTGAATACGAACTAAACAAGAAGGAATGTTTAAAGGCGAGCTAAACAATCCGCGGGGCCCATTCACTCCAAGCTGCATAGTAACTGAACACGAAACGGGAGAAGGCAATTGAAAACACGACGGAAGTACGAGAAGCAAGCAGGCGGCGCATCGCTTCTCTACAGGAAGACAGCTCAGGAGTCGTGCAAGTGTGGCCGAATGCTCGGAAGCCCATATATATCGCCATACAAAAGGTTCCCAAGCAAAGACCAAGAGCTTGTATACAGAAGTGCTGATTGCGATGAAACTGGGGCTTTTTACGATGCAAGCTGCAGCCAGGAAGATCCGTCGCCGGACACGAAAAGCGACGAGGCCTAGGCACCTAGATCTGAGAAAAAAAAAGGACGTGGAGCGGACGCATTCCGACGTAGGTGGTTTGCAAAAATTAGAGGCGATCAATTGGATGTAAGCGGAATAACTGCGATAGCTTTCTTCTTTGCGTCGCCAATCTTTTCCAATTCTGTTATATTCCAGTTCGAATTGTATTCCAATTCTGAGCCCATTGTCGTTTACTCATCAATCTATTCCGATCGCATTCGAATTTCGATTCTAATGTGATTTTCTTCTTATTCCATTGCTATTCGTAAACCCTTGGCGCAACGCGGAGTAGTTACTCGGAGTAGAAAAAATAGATCTTTGCACGCTCATTTTGCCCCGCTAGTTCGTCGGAATGGTTTCTACTATAATGCATGCAGCCCTGCTGTTGTCTCAGAAATTCGTGTTTTACCACTATAATGCATTCCGCTTAGCTGTTCCCTGAAGAATTCATGTATTCCTCAACGAGCCCTTTCTACGTTCCTCATTTTTTCACTTCCGTTGGTTGTTAACTGCGGTTGTAATAACTGCGCCGAATGTCTCATTGATGGCTGCTAGTACTCATGCCAATGCTAACAGCGTAGAAGTACAGCGATGCGCCACTGCTACGACTTGCGGCTGTTTGAAACACAACTATCGGTAGTGCTTGGGAGACCGACCGAAATTGCTGTTCCGGACTATTGCGGAGAACGCACAGCTCTTGCAAGCCTTATAGTTGCTGAAATATTTTCTGGGGAGGCTATTTTGCACATATCCTGATGTTGTCCAAGTTATTTTCTTCATAGTCGTTTTCATTTCTGCTCAGTCATTCTAAATCCGGCCTCTCACTCCTCTTCCTTACGAATAAAGAGGGGGTTTCCTTCTGTCCGCCTGCAAACCTCGGCAGCTGAAAAACCGTGAAGAAGAGCCATCATCCACGACAGGCACCCGGTGAATTGTTCTCGTGGCAACCTCCTTCAGCTTGCGTAATTTTCGGCTCGCGTCAGTACTTCCTCCGTGCACGCTAGCCACCCTCTGGGTTCTTCCTGTAGCAGCCACCTTCCGGCTTCTCCCTTCGCTCCTCTACTAGTGGAAAAATTATTTCCTTCCTTCCACCTGCCAAACATGGCAGGAGGAGAGAGGCCAATCTCTCTGCTGGCTCTGCATAAACGGCGTCGCCAAGCAGTGTTCACCTTCATGACCATTGAGTTAAAAATGGCTAAATATTGTTGCCGGAAGGGGACCGCACCCTTCGATCGAGCACGCAAGCTCCGAGCTCCGATCCGCCCTATTCTGCGCGCCTACCATGCTACCACTTTGACCAGCAGGTAGCGGGCCTGCGAAAATACCAACCCACACCTGGACACCGTACTGAGTTAGCGCCAGCCAGTTACTCCAGGCGGAGTGAGGAAACGAACGGAGATGGAGAATGTGGGGAGCAAAAAGCAACCGCTAAGGGAGACGACTGATTTCTTTCTGCATCAGAATCAGAATACACTGGCGGGGGAAGACTGCTACCACATTTCCTCGGTATCAATCTAGTTTGTCTTATTTAATTTTGAAGCGAACACTTCAGTACGCTAGGTGAAGCCAAATTCACGGTGGCCGCAATTTCGACCTTCAATTGAATTGAATTGAATTTTATTTCGGATTATCAAAAATCGGACCCCAAGCAAAACGGAGCTCCGGACCCCAAGCAAAAAAACAAACAAACATAAGTACAGATATAAGTTTACAACGGCAACTCTACAGGGCAATGTTTAAAAAGAAACATAAACACAAAATAGGAAATGAATGCATCCACTGAAGCATGAGGCACGCATTGGATGAAACACTACACAGCGGACAAGGCCTTGAACATAACGTATCGAGCAAATAGGGAACAAGAAAACCGCGTTAAATACAAACAGTTGAAAGAAGGTAAAGTTTAATAACAGATTAAAATGAACGAGCAGTTTTGAAATCCTGAGACAAGGTGCACATGAATGGGAGTTTATTAATTAAGACCAAAACAGCGTACGAGGTCATCCGCATACCGTAATTAGTTCTAATGCGGGGAGTGACGTATAGTGCATATCTGAGGGAGTGTGGGTCATGTTTAATGAATGTCGTATTGAAAGAATTCAGATTCAGTTTTATTTTTTGTAAACACACACAGCAGTTTGAAGTAAAACGATGTCTTCTAAACAAAGTATTTTGGATTTCAGAAAATAAGGCAATGTGTGGTCTTGTGTTCCTAAACGGTAATATGGCTCGAATTACCTTTTTTTTTGTACAGTGCACAATGAGGAAAGATTTTGTTCTGAGGTGGTGCACCAGACTAGCAAACAATACTTTAGTCGAGATTCTATTAGGGAATGATACAGCATTCTTTTAAGCCAGATGGGTAAAATATTTCTATATTTGTTGATGATGCCTAGGGACCTTGAAAGACTTGTTTTTCAGTTTGCTATGTGGGCATTCCAGCATAGATGCTCATGGAAAATGGTTTGGTTTGGTTTATGGGGTTTAACGTCCCAAAGCGACTAAGGCTATGAGAGACGCTGTAGTGGAGGGCTCCGAAAATTTCGACCACCTGGGGTTCTTTAACGTGCACTGACATCGCACAGTACACGGGCCTCTAGAATTTCTCCTCCAAAGAAATTCAACCGCCGCGGCCGGGATCGAACCCGCGTCATTTGGGTCAGCTCATGGAAAATGACCCGCACAGATTTTCTAAGGAATAGCCTGCAAAGCTAAGGCTGAAACTATGCTGAATTGGTTTGTTGCGAGCGGGAAACAATACGTACTTACTTTTTAACACAATTAGCTGTAGCTGATTAGTGTTTAACTATTGCTCCAGTTGTACTAGCCAGTTATTGCATTTTGTTTCCCGGTGTTCAGAATTTTTGTCAGAAAAGAATACATTAGTATCATCCGCATATAATGCAACCTCTTGTGTCAGTGGGATGTTAACGAAATCATGAATATATGACAAAAAAGGAGCAGACCTAGTATAGAGCCTTCTGGAACTCCGTACTTTCTCATTCCCGAAGATGAGCGCGCACCATTAATTTCTGTAAATTGAGGGTGGTTGGGCACGTATGCACTAATAAGTTGTAGTCGTGTACCTCTAATACCATAAATTTCGATTTTTTTCAGCAGGATATCGTGCTTAACTGAATCGAAATCCTTTCTGAAGTCCAAAAAAATGCCTACGGTTAATTTATGTTCCTCTAAGCTCTTCGCGATGGTATCTCTGGTCGACAAAAGCGCGTCTTCGGTTGATTTGTGTATTTGAAAATCATACTGCTTGTCAGTAATTATGTTATGTTTGACAAAGAAATTTGATAGTCTGGTGAAAATGACTTGTTCAGCCACCTTAGAGAAAACGGAGAGAATGTGAGATTGGGCGGTGATTATTGAAATCATTTCTTGGTCCATCTTTGTGAACTATGGCAAACAAATGTTGAAGCATACCTTACCGACACTTCTGAACCAGTTGTACTGCCACAAGAATCTTGATCTATCCAATATTTCTCTGAAAGAATTGCCCCAAATGTTCATGTAGTTTTTTTTCTTCCTATTACCACTTTGAGTGCACCTGCCAATTTTGCTGTCATTTATTTTCTCCTCCCTGTGTTTGCCTTTATAGGCTCTTTGATCTAATGTAGTTCTTTCTTTTATAAGCACAATGTACTGCGTATTGAACGTACATGTCTCTTTCTCTGTACCGAACATACTTTACTCACATTTTGTTTGATGTCGTACTCCGCCACCGTCAATGCTGCACTGTAAGAGGAAGCCAGGACCTCTCAAGCTGTCTATACAGCTTTTTCCCTGGCTGTCCTCGCAACACCCAGTTGCGGAAATAAATGAACCTTCAAACCTTCAAACCTTCAAGAACGATGACTCGTGCTTTTTTCATCTCTTATGGAAAAACACCAGTTACAAGCATGCGATTGCATATATGTGCTAATGGGCAACAAAGAGCTGGTGAAGCAGCTTAATTGGCCTAACATTTATGTTGTTGTAGCCAAATGAATGATTACCTATCGCATTTAAGGGATGCGATTACCTTCAGCACCTCGTCAGCATCAGAAGGTTCCAGATATATTAACGAACCCAAGGCATGTTGCATTTAGCACTGAAATCCAGCGTTGCTACTTCCCCGGAAAGGGAAGTCACCCGAGGAAAGGAAGTTAGAGTTAAACGTATCTGCCAAATCAGTGCCGCTGTATTCGGAATCATTAACGTTTACGGAAACGTTCACGTTGTGCATTTGGAGAGTTAAGTGTTCTGAAAGCCTCCCATATCTTCGCTGTGTCATGGATATGCGTAGCATCAGAAAATTTCTCTCTAAAATACTGTAACTAGGCCTTTCGTAGGTAAGAATTTAGTTTGTTTTTCGTTTTTTTTTGTACTCTTCAAAATCCTCTTTTACTCGTGTTTGCAAAAAGTGTGCAAACATTTTATCCTTTTGTTTTATTCTTTTATACAAATCTTCTGACACCCATGGTTTTCGGGATCGTTTGTGAGGGGCGTAATTAGTTTTCGGGAAAACTGCATAGTAGCAGTCTTGAACTGTGGCCAAGAAGTTAACATAAGCTTTGTTGGATCATTCTCCTCATAAACATTTTGAGAACTCCGAGCCATGATTAAATCGCAGAACTATTGACCTCATTCACCCTCCGGCATGGCTGCTTTACTACATTGCCTCGTTTACGCTTTATGGTAGCGTTCGGCAAAAAAACGAACGTAGGTAAATGATCACTAAGATCGCAGGAAAAGACACCACTGGTTATGTGATGTGCCTCATAATTTGTTACACAAAGATCTAACAGCTTATGAGAACTGTCAGAGTACCTAGCAGGCAAAGTTATAACGTTTGGGAAGCAATGCACATGAAACAAATCACATAGATTCCTACTATATGTACTAGAAGAGAGAAGATCGACATTCAAGTCACCTTGGAGTACCCACTGGGGACCTGTAATGTTTGCGAAGTCTAATAAAGCATCTATAAAATGCAAAAAGTTAGAAACAGCTGCAGATGGAGGGCGATACATAACTGCGATAACCACAATCATTGTTTCGGCTACTAAACACTCAAAATGAGGCAAACTAACAGTGAATTCATCAAGTGCTGAATAGGCCATATGCGGGGCAAAATCGAGTGCCACACCACCACGCCTTCATAATCAAAGCCACACCACCACGCCTTCATAATCAAAGCCATTTTGCCAACAGATAAAGCAAAGAAAAGGAAGGGTGCATAACTGGCCCACATAGTACAGTGGACATCTCAGTCGCGCTTTAGGCTACGAAACCGCTGAAGAGCCTCAGCTTCGCAAGAAAAGGAAAGGCGCATAACTGTCCCCCTGGGACAGTGGACACCTTAGTCGCGGTTTAAGCTACGAAACCGATGAAGAGTGGGTGCTCCGAAAGCAAAAGAAAGGCGCGTAAATGGCGCCTCTGGGACAGTGGACACCTCAGCCGTGTTTTAAGCTACGTGGCGGTATACTGACAGATGTGCGCTGCATGCGTTGGCATTGACAACGTTGTGGCTGTAGGCTGTCGGCGTTCACTGTGTTCACTGGCGTTGAGTTGATAACGTTTTAGACTACGATGATCTTAACGAAAGGAAGTGCGCATAACTGGCTCCTTCGGTCAGTGGATGCATGAATCGCGCTTTTAGGTGCGCAGGGTGATGAGAGAGAGATGTGGGCTGCATACGTTAGCGTTTACTGCCTTGTGGCAAACACGCGACACTGCAGTAATAGGCCGCAGCGTTCATTAGATTAGCAAAATTTCGTGATCAACCATTAATTGCTAACTGCCAGGGTGGCAGTGTGGGCGCGCAGCCTATCCAATATACGGAACGCCCTCAACGTTACAGACGCCAATCCACGTACAGTTGCCAATACGCCATAGCTTTCGCTCTCTAACCAGGTTCAAGAGAAGTTGAACCGCAGCTAATTTTTAATTCGTCTCTATTCTTGCTTTTATGCTTTTGTTGATTCGGGGCTATCCCCCTTATAATTTTTTTTAGTTATGCTTTTGTTCATTCGGGGCTGTCGCCCTTATAATTTTTTTTAGTGCCAGAGCAGTTACTGTGGTGATTCCCCGCATTTAGCGGTTGTGTGTTCGTCTGTCTGTCTGTGTCTGTGCGCCAGAAGCCGTGTTGTGCCAGCCTGCCCACCTGCCCACCGGGTGTTGGGCAACATGTCCCGCTATATACATATATATACCTATCTACCTGCCAACCGTATCAGGCGGCAGCTCAATCAATTGTCAGAAGCTGGTGAGGGGAGGTAACCTAGGTGGATACCCAATCCAAACTACCGAATTCCCACCAATGGCAGCACCTGTCGTAGAAGGGCAGTGGAGCATGGCTTGAACGCCTCACCACTGCGCAAGGAGGGGTAGGAAGTACCTTCGAATCTACAGAATTATCATTTCCGCATATATGGACACTAACCCAGTATCGCTATCCGAACTACTGCCATCCGTGAAGTGCCATCCTTGAACACCGGGGCCAAAGTGAAAACTAAATGCTAGCGTACCTAATTCGCATTTGGACTAAATACGCAAATAGAACATATTTTTTTTTGTTTTTTCGCTCATCCAACCCCTTCTATGGCCCTTGTGAAAGGCGAGGGGTGTTAGGCGACGTGTTTTCACTACTTGCCTTTGAGGAGAAGTGCCACTCGTTTCGGGTTACGTCTCGTGCCTACGCTTATTTTGTTTTGTTCTTTTTGATGCGTTTATTTTCCTCCCTTGTGCAGTAAGGTCCTTTATTGTCTCCCCCCCCCCCCATTTGCGCTGCTTACTCTGCGAAATAAATCTTCACTTGCAAGTCGGCGCTCGTCCCTTCTGTCTCCCCTCTTCTTCAGTTTGGAAATGCTTCATTTTCACTCCAAGTTGTCTTCTCTGCACGGGATACATCACGCTCGTTGTGCGGATAATATTACAATCTTCGCCACGCAAGGTGACCTGAGTGACATAGAATCCTGCTTACAAGCAGCGGCGAACCTAGTCGACGACTCCACGGCCTACTGTGGACTCCAGCGCGCCCCAGCTAAAACCCCTACCCCCGGGGCACAACTACGCTTCGCATCAGTCTCTCCTCGGGACCGATCCGGGAGGGCAAAGAGATACGCGTCTTAACCTCTTCACACACCACGAACGCAGGGCTGAACCAACCTGGCCAAACTTCACACGGTGGGAGACCAGGTGGGCCGCGTGGTTCGCAGGGTCTCCAAAAAGCGGGGCGAATTACGAAGCAAGGGTGCACTGCGGCTTCCCCATGCTTTGGTAGCGATTAGAATCTTCTACTCAACCCCCTACTTACACCTGCGCAAACACGATGATGACCAAATGGAGGTCATCCACCGGAAGGTCATCAAGTGGGCTCTCGACCTCCCGGCCGCCACGTCCAACCAGAGACTTCTGGCCTTGAGCTTGCTGACACTTTCCGGGAGCTTCTAGAAGCCCACTTCGTCAACCAATACACGTGTCTTGCACAGACCACGTCCGGTCGCTGCTTTTTGGGCGACTACACATCAAAACACGACTACCACATTGAGGAAAGAGAGAGAGAGAGAGTGCCAGAACCCTGGAGACGTGCCCTCTGGGTCCAGAGAAGACCATGTCCAGAGAGTAAAAATATTAGAAAAGCTAGGCTTCGAACCTCGAGCGCGGCTCAAACACACGGAGAATATCCCAACTGACATAAGGAACATAATCAGAATCCCACCACTCCCAAGGAATATGCATCCGGTACACCATGAGGGTAGGCAAAAGGACAGAGCGAAAGCTCTATCGAAAAAAATTAGCCAACAGACAGGACGTGGTTTACACGGACGCGGTGGAATATGAAGGCAGAACGGGTTTCGTAGACCTAGCGACCAGGGAGGGCAGAGACCGAGTCTCGTGCTGCAGCACCAAACACAGAGATGCAACAGCGGCTGAGAAGGTAGCCATTGCGGTGGCTCTAACTCAGCGGAATGTCAGGGTGATTAAAACAGATTCCAAATCGGCTATCCGCAACTACAACGCAGGCAGGGTATCTGTCGAAGCAGTTAAAATTCTGACTGCCGGCCCGACACCGGCAGAACTAATTAACCTTGTTTGGACTCCGGCCCACGGGGGCCTCCGATGAAACGAGACAGCGCACGCATTGGCCCGAGGACTCACACACCGGGACCCCAATGCGGTCTCGTCGAGCAGAGAGCCCCTTCAGAGGGACGAGGAGCTGAACACGTGCCAAGATATTCTTAGCCATTACAGACTAGGAAGACAGACACTACCTGGAGGATGCAAGGGCCTCAGCAAAAAGGAAGAGGTCATATGGAGAAAGTTACAGGCGGGAGTTTTTCCGAACCCACTCACACTAAACAGATGGCATCCGGCGATCCAAGACCCGAGGTGTAAACAGTGTAATGAAATAGCAGACATGATCCACATGGTGTGGACATGCCCTAGCCACAACGAACCAGAAAGGAATATAGAGTCCTGGGAGGCTTTAATGGCCAGCCAGAAAGAAGAACAAAAAGAAGTCATGCGTCTGGCCCTGGACACCGCTGAATCACAAGGGATCCCAGCCGGCTGAAAGGGGAGGAAGATGACGGCGGTCAAGACTCAAGTCTTCATCGCCCTCTGATTCCTTGACGGGTGCAAATAAAGTTATTTCATCATCATCATCATGCCACGTCGACATAAAGGATATCGGAGCGTTTGCTGTATGTTTAGGTGTAATAGCTCGCTCGTGCCTGCCGCCTACCCTGATGGAGACTAGCGCTCATATTGCGCGGTAGGGGCTTCTGATATATGTGATCCTGCGTCCGCAGAGAAATCATGTAAGGTATAGGACTTGTCGGGGTGTGAATGGGTGGATTGAGAGGCAGCTGTCGCAGTAGGCGTTGTCCTGTTTCTGTGCGACTCAGGCGGACTAATTGGTTGATGCGTTCGGCCTTTATTAATTCGATCACTGTATTGTCGGTACCAGTGGCCAGGAGACGTTTCCTGCTAACCGTCCGTGGAAGACGTAGGGCGGAGGTGACAGCCATGCGTATTAGGATGTCTACCTGTTGTGTTTTCCGCTGAGTGAGTATGTGGTATGGAAGGTGGTATGTAATGCTGCTAATGATTAGTGAATTCGTCCTATTGAGGAGCTCGCGTTTAGATAGCCCATGTTTGCGTGCTGCCACCCGTCTGATAAGTGGAGAGACCTGTTTGGTCTATCTTTGCAAGAACTGAAGGGTGACGGTTGCATCGAGTGTGTTTTTATGAGAAGGCCCAGAATCTTCACTTGAGGCACAATGGGCACTGTATTCCCGTAGATGTGCAGTTTAATCTGGGGGTCACTGGGGAGGGGCTTCAGCTGCAGGAGTTCCAATTTATATATTTATTTCAAAATACTGCACGCAAATAGATTGGCCTATGCAGGAGGGGCTATACAAGGCATTGAAAATGACAAATACCAAGAAAATACATGGGGTTACAAACAATGAGCAGAATAACTAAATACAACGCTTATTCACTCGAGAAAATGCTTCTCAAGAGCTTTACTAAAATTCAAGGACTGGAAAATGGACTCGGGAAGAGAGTTCCAGTCGGAAACAGTCCGTGGAAAAAAACTGTGCTTGAATGAGTCAGTCTTTGCAAAAATGGATTCCAGCAAATGAATTCGGGAATGGTGTGTTCGGCGCGACAATTGTTTGAGAATTACAGAGCGGGGTATGTTTAGTTTATGTGTTAAAAGCTTATGCATAAACAACAGACGGGAAATTTTTCTGCGTACTTCAAGTAATGGAATATGGTTGGTTTTCATTAGTGTTGTAGGTGAGTCTAACCTCCTGTATTTGTTATAAATAAACCTAACCGCTTTCCTTTGCACCATCTCTATCTTGTATATGTCTTTCTTTATGAATGGATCCCATAATACCGAAGCGAACTCTAATTTGGACCTAATGAATGTTGAGCATGCAAGGAGTTTAACTTTACTTGGGGCATCTTTAAGCTTCCGCCTTAAGTAGCAAAGCTTAGAAAAAGACGAGGAGCAAATGTCTGCAATGTGTAAGGTCCATGTTAAGTCATGAGTTAACGTTACCCCTAAATTTTAATATTGTGTAACCTCGTGAATTACATGATTTTGCAGGGTGTAAGAGAAGGAACTAAAATATTTTTTTGCGCGAAATGCGTAAGAGAAGAGTTTTATCAAGGTTTATTTGCATATCCCATTTTACGCACCACTGAAGAACAGCTAGAAGCGCATTTTGCAAGATGCAGCGATCGTTCTGGTTATTTATGGTCTTAAAAAGTATGCAATCATCTGCAAAAAGCTTTAAAGAGACATTTCCGGAGATGGAAGCAGACAGATCGTTTATATAGATTAGGAAAAGCAGTGGCCCTAAGACGCTGCCTTGAGGTACACCAGAAGTAACTGGAAGATCGTTAGATCTGCAGCCATTAACGTCTACGTATTGTTTCCTATGTTTAAGATAAGCATGAATCTAGTTGACAAGATAAGTAGAGACGCAAATCCTATCTAATTTAGAAATAAGTTTGCCATGAGAAACAGTGTCAAAAGCTTTGCGGAAGTCTAAAAGAAGAACATCAACCTGCCTGGATTTATCAAGAACTTGGAATTCATTCACCATAGAAACCAACTGCGTCACGGTGGACATACGCTTTCTGAAGCCGTGTTTAAAAGGGGATAAAATGTTATTTTCAGCTAGAAACGAATTAAGGTACCGAGAGACTATGTGTTCTATTAACTTACAACAAGAAGAAGTAATTGAAATCTGTCTGTAGTTAGAAATACTTAGCTTATCTCCTTTTCTATGGATTGGTACAACGCGGGCCATTTTCCAGTCCTCTAGCACATCACCAGAAATTAAAGAGACTTGAAATATCTGTGTTAAAAATTCGGATAATTGTGTTGAAAAACGTTTAAGAAAAACATTTGCAAGCCCATCAAGACCAGAACAGTTCTTATCATCAAATTTACGCAGCATCGACAGAACACCATTCCCAGAAATATCCGGTACGTTACCAAGATCTTCACCTCGAATTCTATCTGTGGTTGCCCTCTCCATCAGAAATACGCTTTGAAAGTAAGAGTTAAAACCTTCTGCAATCACTGTGCAGTAGGTCACAATGTCGTCATTAATTCGAACCTTACTGAACTGCTCATTCTTTCGACCTAAAAAATTCCAAAACTTTTGGGGATTACTTCTGATGAAATCTGGGAGCATAATGTCAAAAAAATCAAACTTTGCTGATTTTAACTTTAAGGCAAGTTTCTGTTTGAGTAGTTGGAAGTGTTGCAAGGAAGATATCTTTTTCTTCCTAAATCGCTTCACTTTGCGTTTCAGTTGAAGAATTTCTTGAGTTATCCAAAGATTGCGACGGTTGATATGAACTTTCCGAAGTGCAATAAAATGTTCGGTACAGTACTGCACTGCATTATTAAAGTGATGCCACAAACTATGAACGTCATTCCCGGAAGAGCTGCTTAACAGCGACTGTAAGGCGTCGATTACTGCATTATCATCAGCACGAACGAAGTCCTTTATTATTTTAGCTGGACGCACCCCCGAAGCACCAGGCGAAGCACAACGAAAGTATAAAAGACAATGATCTGATATTCCCGGTTCAACGTCAAGCACTCCATCAAAAAAGGTTTGGCTAACAAACAATAGGTCTAGCACAGATGACTGTCTGGTGTATTCACGAACAGCTGGCTTAAGGTTTAAAGAAAACATCAGATCCAAAACAATGTCACATGAGGCACATAGGCCATACGACGGTTTGTCCCAGTCGATGGCAGGAAGATTGAAGTCACCGGTAAGGATTAGATTCCGATTCTGGTAATCTATTAAATGATCGAAAAGACTAGACATAAAATAATCCGTTGCATCAGGTGGACGATACATAGCGCAAAGGTAAAAGGTGAAGCCATTTGTTACTAGGCGCGAAAACAAGCTTTCATGCTGATCAATTTGGTCAAGGAACGTTACGCCTAGCAATCACAGCAACCCCTCCACCACGTGAACCGCGATCACGTCTGTAAATGACGTAGCCGGGTGGCACAATTTCTTCATCAAAAATACCACTGTGTAACCATGTCTCGCTTATCACCAGTACATGGGGATCATAACAGAAGAGCACTACCTTAAGGCTGTCTGTTTTATTAACAATGCTTCTGACATTCAAAGATATCACACGTAGTTGGCGAATTTCAGGTGGTGGTTTCGTCCGACTGCCAAAATAATTGCTAACGATATTCTCTGCAGATGACGGTATCTGTTTAATTTGATGATCAGTAATAAGGGCGTTGAAGGGAGACCGAATTGAACTTGTGGCCTGTCAAGTAGAAGAAGCGGGAGCACATTTCCTGCGCGGACGCCCGGCATTTTTCACTGATTCAGAGGAAGTTGCGTCATTACTCGGAGCGTTTTGACCGATATCACCTGAAACTGCACCACTTACTTTATACCTTTGGTTCTTCTTTTCGTCCCACGCGTACACCTCTTTATTGACAACTATTTTTTTCATATTTGAGGTACACTTTATCCTCGGGTTTCTTAACGTCCTTAACAGTAGCCCAGAGTAGCTTTCTCGTTTTCCGTAGCCTAGGTGAAAAGTCCTCTGAGATGGACGTTTGGGAACCCTTAAAGTTTGAAACATTCCGGAGAACCTCTTCCTTTTCAGCGAAATCAATAAACCTCATAATCACGGGACGCTTTTTATCTTCAGCTTTTTTCCCCAAGCGGTGCACCCTCTCCAAACTCCCTACTTTGACTTCAAGTTTGCCTGCAAATATTTCCGTCAGAACATGCTTCTTCGGTCATCTACTGTTTCAGTTTCCGACTCTTCAATGCCATAAATGAGCAGGTTGTTTCGACGAGAGTAGTTTTCAAGATAGTACATCTTTGTTCTTAGCGAAACTATTTCTCTGTTCAATCCTGCCAACGAGTGCTCGCATGCTTCCACCCTTTGGGCTGTTTGCGATAGTACTTCAAGTTTGCTTTCTATTGAAGCCAGTCTCTGATTTGTTTCTGATATATGCAAGTCAAGTTTTGCCCCTACAGACTGTAAGTGGCATGAAGAGACCTTTTGATTCTCGATAATTTCATCCAGTTTTTTTTTGCTACATCTGGGCCTGGATTAAGCTCAACGTCACCGCTAAGCAAAAGTGCAAGTAAACAAAATGAATAAAAACACTCTGCAAATGTTTCAAGCAAGACGCCTGGGCAAGGCAGTACGACCAAACAAAGAGAATCGCTTTTAAATTCATAGGAGTAGCGATATCTACTAACCTGCATAAAAAAGAAGAACGGGTTTAGCTGCGACTGCATCCCACGGGTGCTGCCTTGCCCACTAGTGAAGAAAACCTCAGGAGCGGTTTCCGAAAGATTCGATGATGCCGATGTTCCTTGGAATAGCCACTGCGGACGTAGAAAAAGTTCAGAACAGCGGCCGTCGATGTCGTTGAAAATTCCGGTGTTGGCGGGGAAAAGCACTGTCACTGGCACATGCTGGTGTCGTTCATTCCAAGAAGCAGAACATTCGCCGCCGCCGAGCTGAACAGAGACAGGGTCGATGCACGAAGCAAGGACCTGCATAAAAAAGACGAACGGGTTTAGCTGCGACTGCATCCCACGGGTGCTGCCTTGGCCACAAAGCCTTGCTGCCTTTCCTCCTTTGGAGAGAAAGGAGGCCTGTGTTTGCTAAATGAGTGGTGGTGATGTCTATGGCAGATTGTAAGATATCCTAGACTGTTCGAAAGGATCGTCCCGTTGTCCAAAGGGTTATATTGATACAGCCTAGAAGTGGACGAAGAAGAAGTGCTCCGCCATCTCGCTTGTGACGAGGAAGAAGAAGTGCTTCGCCTGCTTGCTGGCGACCGCTCGGCAGACTGGAACAGTTCTTGTGTATCTAACGGTGTGCCGTGTAATATTCGTGACAAATCTGGTGGAGGTGCGGGGTACGCTTCCAGACCCGCGTAGGCTACCGACCAATACGGATCTCACCCCAGTTCACCAGCGCCGCGACCGCCGCCTCCGTGGAGCGTCCCCTGAATTTGGACTCCTTCCGGTTGCAACCAGGGCGACGCAACCCCGGCCTTCGGAGGCACCAGCTGCCATGGCAACTGAGACCACGCTCCCGGCGCACATCCTCTGTCATCAGCCACGAACACCCCCGTCGTTTCATGGCGACGTGTTCGAGGACGCCGAGGATTGGCTCGAAATCTTCGAACGTGTTGCCCGTTACAACGGCTGGAGTGACAACCGTAAGCTCCACAATGTCTATTTTGCACTTGAAGAGTCGGCTCGGACATGGTTCGAAAACCATGAAGCTTCGTTTACGTCCTGGGAAGCTTTCTTCCGCAATCTTAAAGCCACTTTTCCGAATGCAGACCTTCGAGAGCGAGCAGAACCTGCGTTAATTCAAATTCAAATTCTTTATTTCTGCCTTGTAAAGATACAGACAGCGGAGGCGCAGAAAAAGCTGAGAGACAGCTTGACTAAGCCGCAGCCCCCTTTCGCTTGGCAGCAGCTTGACAGCAAGGCTTTTAATACAAAAGGCAGTTGCAAAGCGTGATAACAAGTATACAATAATGAGCAGGTACAAGAGAAAACGAAAGAACATTATACAATATTGACACAATATTCACATTGGGCAGACACAGGTAATGGCAGCAGAGAAAAAAAAAGAGAAAGAAGAAAAAAAAAGCACAAGACAAAAAATCCTACATGCTAGCATACAAAGCACGCAAAGACCTGTTTGACGAACTGAAAAGGTCAAAATTATTATATATATACGCGTTTAGCAGGGACGGAAGAGTGAACTGCAGGCGTTCTCTACCAGAGTTTAACCGTGGGGTCGGGACTATCCATTTCTCCGCATACCTTGTTGTGTAGCTTGCATCTCGGGTACGTAGTTCAGCAAGTTTACGTATGTGGTTTACATTTCTACGTGTTTCCAGTTTAAACCGGACACTCAAGCGATATTTATACAAGTTGTGCATTTTTAGCACACCACTTTGTAGAAAGAGATCTTTGCTTGGCGAGTCCCAGGGGACATTGTAAACATGACGAAGAAACTTTTTCTGAAAAATGTAGATACGCTGAAGACAGCTAACCGTAGCTGTGCCCCACACTAGATGGCAGTAGTTTAAATAGGAGTAGAAAAGTGAATTATAGAGGAGTAACTTTACTGTTTTTGGAATGACGTATCCGAGCCGACTTATGACTCCGGTTATTTGAGCCAGTTTCGTGACAATATGGTCCGTGTGGTGTTCCCAAGACATGCTGGAAGAAAAAACTACTCCAAGGCATTTAAATTGTTCAACTATGTCTATACGTCGCGAGTTTAGTTTAATCTCGATGGGGGAAGGAAGTACCTTGTTTTTAGGACGAAATATGACAGCTTTTGTTTTCTTCTCATTTATACGCATGTATCTGGATTCCGACCACTTTTGTTTGGTTTGGTTTGGTTTATTAGGGTTTAACGTCCCAAAGCGACTGAGGCTATGAGGGACGCCGTAGTGAAGGGCTCCGGAAATTTCGACCACCTGGGGTTCTTTAACGTGCACTGACATCGCACAGTACACGGGCCTCTAGAATTTCGCCTTCATCGAAATTCAGCCGCCGCAGCCGGGATCGAACCCACGTCTTTCGGGCCAGTAGCCGAGCGCCGTAACCACTAAGCCACCGCGGCGGGGCCGACCACTTTTGTAATTCACTCAAGGTGTCATTGCATTCCCGAACAAGGAGATCAAGATCATTTCCAGTAAAAAAGATGCTAGTGTCGTCAGCGTAGATAATAAATTTAGCGGCGGAGTTAATGTTGGAGATATCATTTAGGTACATATTAAAAAGTAATGGTCCCAATATACTACCCTGGGGAACGCCAGAAGTAACAAGTTTTAGTTCAGATGTCACATTGTCTATGCTTACAGCCTGTTTTCTATGCGAAAGATATGATTTCAGGATCATTTGAGCCAGTCCACGAATACCACAACGCTCCAAGTTTTTCAGGAGTACACTGTGGTTTACTAAATCGAATGCCTTCGAGAAGTCCACGAAGACACCAATAACAAAGGCCTTATTTTCAAACTGTGTTAGTATATATTCCTTTTGTTCGAGTAGTGCTAACTCGGCAGATTTATTTTTACAAAACCCAAATTGATTAGGTGACAAAAGGTCATGTTTATCAATAAAATCAGACAACCGTGTATACAGAACTTTTTCAAAGGCTTTCGAGAAGATTGGGAGTGTCGATACTGGTCTATAATTTCCTAAATCATTGCGGTCTCCTTTCTTATACAAAACCGTTACTTTGGCTATTTGCATTTTTTTAGGAAATGTGCCCGTAGTAAAGCATAAGTTAAATATATCTGCAAGAACAGGGGCAATAACTCTTATAACATGCTTGACAGGCCTCACTTGAATGCCGTCAATGTCACAGCTATGGCTGTTATTTAGGCTTTGTACGACTGATATAACCTCCTCTGTCGTAACTGGGTTCAGAAATATTGTGTCCCTATTGAAAGAGCTAAAATAGGTGTTGAAATCACTTGACGGGGTGTTATGGGCAAGGGTGGTAAAAAAGTTGTTGAAGGCATCTGCCAACTCTCTGCCGGATACATCTTTATTATCAAGCTTTAAAGCCCGCGGGGCAGCCTGTGGTTGCTCACGCCTCAGTAAGAAATTCAACCTTGACCACAACAGATCGTGGCGACCATTTTTAATTTCAAGAAATGTCGCGAAGTATTCCGCACGAGCGAGACGTAGCTTTTTTGTTAATCTATTTCTGTATTTCTTAAAAATGCTTAGGTCATCTGAAGAACGTGTGTTTAAAAAGATTTTGTACAGTTTGTCTTTCGTTTTAATTTCTTGGCGCAACTGAGAAGATATCCAAGGTTTGCGAGTTTTACGCTTTATCGCACGCACTTTTAGCGGGAAAGAGGAATGGTAGAGCTGTTTAAATACTCGGAGGAACTCATCGTAAGCCTCATTTGCGTCACTGGTAACGTCAATACTATCCCACTCAACTTGTTCCAGTGAGCTGTGAAATGAATTGAGGGTAGCATTGGTTATACTTTGGTACTTCGCTTTCTCCTGTCGGTACTTTACCAGTCTAGTCTTATTTATGCATGCAAACACTGGAAGGTGGTCACTGATCGCACATGATATTACGCCCGACTCAACTATCGGTTGGGAAGTGTTCGTAATCAGCAGATCAAGAAGTGACTCACTTTCTTGTGTTACCCGTGTTGGATCGTTAATAAGATTAAAAAATCCGTTCGAGGCCAAGACTGCGTTAAAGTCTCTAGTAGAGGAGTTATCTTTCAACATATCGATATTAAAATCACCTCCAGCTATTAGAGTGTATTTGTTATCTGTTATAAATGAAAGAAAACAGTCGTAAAATTCCAAAAACCTAACCATATTTCCCTTCGGTGGACGATAGCAAACAGAAAACACGAACCTTCCAGTACAGGCTGATAGCACTTCAAAATCTTCAGTAATAAGACTGTACGAGTCCAACTTTTCGCATTCAATGTTATCTGACACCAGTAAAGCCAGTCCACCCCCCCGGAGGCCGGAGCGGTTCAAGTAATAAGTTTTGTAATTGGTCATCCTGAAAACGTCGGAATCATCTGTGCTCCAAGTCTCACTGAGCATGATCAAAGAAAAAGCAAATGAAAATTCGCCAAAGAACTCCTCTAAACACAATATCTTGTTTTTTACAGAGCGTGCGTTCAGGTGAATAGCGTTAAGCGTTGTCGGCGCAACACACGAAGCAGTGCGGTTCAAGTCACTCGGCAGATAATACATCTGCTGCATGTCGATTATGTTTCAAGAAGAAGCTCGAAAGATACCATGCTGAGTGCTATAGCCGATCCAAATCGCTCTTTCCCTTCACATGAATGGCACTCATTCCCTCACTTCGCCTAACGAAAACCTTTCCATTGACATACCAAGTGAACTTATAGCCTTTTTCTTTGGCACAGACTTTAGTTGCCTGAAGCAGTTCTCTATTTCGGCGTGTTAAATTTTCTTGCATGAAAATGGGCGGGTCGCTATCTTTTAGGTTCTTCTTGTTCTTCAACCAGTTTTCTCTTGTAGCTTGCTTCGCAAAACGCACAATGATGCCTGGCGTCTTATCACGTTTAGCGGGAAGTCGATGAACAGTTGCTATCTCCGATTCCATCAAGCGAGGCACTCGAAGTTTATCAGCCACGTTATTTAATATGACTGTTAGATCCTCATCCTGCTCTTCTTGTATGCCATGCAGTTCCAAGTTCAGCTGCCTGCTTCGGAATTCAAGATCGTGTATCTCCTTTTCAAACTCAGCTTGTGCTGCCTGATTTAAGTCATCCTTTTTCTCAAGCTCCGATATCCTCTTTTTTAGGTCCATGATATCAGCCTCTTGATGGCCGACCTTTTGCTCAAATTCATCAAACTTCGAAGATATGAAGCTAAGAGACTCCTCCATGCTTTCAATTTTTTCTGCCAGGGGCATCAGCCGCTCTAACTTTTGGTTAATTGAGAAGAGCGCGAGTTTGATATCTGTTTCAGAGCCACTACTCTCTTTACTACATGTATTGCTACTTCCTGCACTTCTGCATGATGGGCACTGCCACGCTTTCTTTGTGGCCTCATACTTCGATTTGAAGGTCTTTTCAGTAAGACCAGCACATTTTCCAAAGTGATAGTTGCTCTCGCATTTGGAACATTCCACAAATGGCTCATCCTCGGAGATGATCACATCACACGTGCTACAGGAATCAGACATTGCTTGAAGTGTACAGAAGTACTCGCAAAACGAAACTCAGTAATGCAAAAAGCATAGCAAATGTCAACAAATGTCAGCAAATGGCAGCAGCAGCAGCAGCAGCAGCAGCAGCAGCAGCAGCAGCAGCAGCAGCAGCAGAACTACTATTAAAATGGATATTATGGAAACATAGGGCTACTAACCTGCAAAAGAGCAGTTTTTCAAATGGTGTTCACGGCTTGCTGCCGCTGCTGCCAAGTGACGGGTGGCCGAAGATGCTCCGCTTTTTGTTGCGTCGAGCTGGCTGGGCGCGCATGTGCAGATGACTCCTTGCCAGGAAATCCCTCGTCACTGGGGCGGATCCGTGAAATGTAGAGCCAGAAGTCGACGCAGCGCTTCGTATGCACGTTCGGTGGGGCCTCGAAGTAGACGGCACTGCAAAAGAGCAGTTTTTCAAATGGTGTTCACGGCTTGCTGCCGCTGCTGCCAAGTGACGGGTGGCCGAAGATGCTCCGCTTTTTGTTGCGTCGCGCAACCAGCGCCACAACGCCACACTCGCGCAACCAGCGCCACAACGAGAGTGTACGCATGTACTACGAGGACATGACCCGTCTTTTTAAGCGCGCGGATCCCAACATGACAGAAGACAAGAAGCTTCGCCACCTCATGCGGGGTGTCAAGCAAGAGCTCTTCGCAGGACTCGTGCGCAGCCCACCAAGCACTGTGGCAGAGTTCCGCACCGAGGCGGCAACTATGGAGAAGACGCTGGAACAGCGAGCCCGCCAGTACAGTCGCGACGTCAACACCTTCGGGCCTGATCCCATCTCCATGCCTCCCGGTATCGACGCGGCCTTTCTACGCGAGCTGGTCCGATCTGTCGTCAGAGAGGAACTGCAGGTCTTCCGTACGCCGTCCGAGACGCCATCTTTCACGCCACTGAGCGAAGTCGTCCGGGACGAGGTGCGCCTGGCAGCACAACAGCACCAGATTTCCGAGGTTCCTCGCCAGCCTGATGCAAGGCCCACGTATGCGTCCGTCCTGCGCCAGACCCCTGGGTACGTCGTCACTGCCGCGACTTCAGCAGTGCTCTCGTCGAGCTCCCCTCGGGGTGACGCTCCGCCAGCCTATCAGCGACCGCGAAAGAGTGAAGTGTGGCGTGCCCCGGATCGTCGGCCCCTCTGCTATCACTGTGGCGAGGCGGGGCACCTCTATAGGGCGTGCCCATACCTCCGCGTGGGCCTGCGTGGTTTCGCGCCGGACGACCCGTGCCCTCAGAACGGGGAACGACCGCAGGAGATAGCATTCCATCTGTCGTCGCGCCAGAACCACATCACGTCAGGCCACCAGGAGGCTCGATCACCGTCGCCGAGACGCTAGCGTTCTCCAAGCCCCCGTCAAGCCGCAGGCTACTCCGGACGCCGTTCTCCCAGTCCACGCCGGGAAAACTGATTCCAGCGGCCTCTGGAGGCAAGGCCGCTGATGCCGGGACTTGTGAAGATCCTCCTGCGCCACTACCACGCGACTATGTTTCTCCGGGAGCGAGTAGCGACAGCATCCGACGCGCTACCTCCGATTTGTGCGTCAAAATTGACGGAATCGACGTGACTGCTTTGCTGGATACTGGTGCCGACTATTCTGTAATGTGCCTGGCCCTTGCCTTACAACTGAAGAAAGTATTGACGGGGTGGTCGGGGCCTAGCATTCGCACTGCTGGGGGTCACCTGATTATCCCCGCCGGCAGGTGCACAGCTCGTGTCGATATCCGTGGTTTTGTCTACGTCGGCGCATTTGTAGTCCTCCGTGAGTGTTCGAGGGACTTGATCCTCGGTCTCGACTTTCTCCACACGAACGGTGCTGTCATTGACCTGCACGAAGCACGGGTCACGTTCTCGACTAAACGGGCCGTGGCGCGCACTGACACAGGCGACTCACGCTTCACTGCTCTGCGACTTGTTGACGACGACGTAATGGTGCCACCCCGGTCCAGTGTGCTAGTTCTCGTAAGGAACGATTTATTCCACGACTACGAAGGTGTCGCTGATAGCCACGTACCCCTGCTGCTCGAGAAGGGAGTAGCCGTCGCTCGCGGGCTCGTCCAACTACAAGACGGTTGTGCTAGTGTGCTCCTTACAAATTTTGCCAACGAGTTGCAGCACCTCGCCAAGGGCACGGCTGTCGCCTTCCTGCATGACCGCCGTGGTGCCTCAAGTGTGCGCCCTGGAGACAAGCCCTCATGACCAGGCTCCACCATGTCCTGTCCTTCCGTCCGTCAGAATCAATCCGGATTTGGCGCACGAGCAGAAGGCTCTCCTCTCGGCGCTTATAACCGACTTCGCGGATTGTTTTGCCACCAGCTCCAGGGTCGGTCGCACGCCTGTCGCAAAACATCGCATCATCACCGACGAGACTACACCACCCGTATGCCAGCGCCCATACCGCGTTTCTTCGACGGAACGCGAAGCCATTAAAAGGCAAGTGGACGAAATGCTCGCCGACGATGTCATTCAACCGTCGACAAGCCCATGGGCATCACCGGTGGTCCTCGTGAAAAAGAAAGACAACACCTTGAGATTTTGTGTCGATTACCGCAAACTGAACGACGTGACCAAAAAGGACGTTTACCCGCTCCCAGGATTGATGATGCACTCGAGAGACTACGTGATGCCAGGTTCTTTTATGCGAAGCATATTACGAGAGGTACACTACAGCCCTTCGCCGTGGCTACGCGCCGTGCACACCACGTGGTACAGTGACGTCACACCACGTGACATACCACGTGACACATGACGTCACGACAGAGGAAGACGCAGGTACACTACAGCCCTTCGCCGTGGTTACGCGCCGTGCACACCACGTGGTACAGTGACGTCACACCACGTGACACGTGACGTCACGACAGAGGAAGACGGAGGTACACTACAGCCCTTCGCCGTGGTTACACGCCGTGCACACCACGTGGTACAGTGACGTCACACCACGTGACACATGACGTCACGACAGAGGAAGACGGAGGTACACTACAGCCCTTCGCCGTGGTTACACGCCGTGCACACCACGTGGTACAGTGACGTCACACCCCGTGACATACCACGTGACACATGACGTCACGACAGAGGAAGATGAGGGTCCACCTCACGCCGTCGCTGTGGTTGCACGCCGTGCAGACCACGTGGTACAGTGGGCGCATTTGTTTTTCAGTCCCGGACTCTCCGGGACTACTTGCGGACTCGCCGTCCGGTATTTGTTTTTCTCGGGCAGCCCGAAAGCTCCGCCTACCTGCCTGCATCGCCATAGCAACGCGTTCGTTTTTAGCCTATGGCAGTCCGCGGGCTGCTGAGAAGGCAGCAGACGATAGCTGCGCGCCGCGCTGGCAGCCATATTGAGTTAGACTTCGTGTGCATTTTGAGTATTTTTCATGTTCCTGGAGGTCGATATCATGCGTTAAACCTTCACATGAGCTCCGTAGCTGCTCTCTGAGCCATCGCAATACTTTTTGTTCTTGCATCTTCGTTTATTTTCTTGAAATCCACCGCACACGGACGCGCGTTCGAAGCTGCGAGCGCGTGCTGTTTGCTCGTGTCGTCAAGAGGTTCTCGTTCGCTTGTTTTGCGACATGCTGTCTGTACGCTTACCTGAAAGCATCGCAGGTGAACCACTCGTATACTGGAGCAGCTATAGAGCTTGTTGTCAACATTTTTTCGAAGGCTTTCGTCTATCTGCCTATCCGCAACGAGTTGGGCTACTTTTTGCGAACTTCGCCTCAAGCAGTTGCGGCGAGCATACCTCCGAAGCTGAGTTCTGTAATGCACCTACGCTAAGCTGACAGTACAGTCTTTAAATCGACTCAGTATCATGATCGAGCGCACGGCGTTGCTTCGGCGTCGTGGTGGCCGTGGCTTGCATCGTCTGCTAGCAGATGACAGCGTCCTTGTACGGTAACCGAGGGGGAGCCCGGCTCTGGCGGCGAGTTCGAAAGCAGCCTATGGCAAGTAGGTCATGTGACCATGACGCTTTTCCTGTCCGACCGGAAGCCGAGACCTGCCAGCAAGTAGTCCGGGACTGGAAAAACAAATGCGGCCAGTGACGACACACCACGTGACATACCACGTGGCACATGACGTCACGACAGATCTTCGTCACGCGCTGGGAGAGGGAGAACGATGCCATCGCACAGACACCGGAATGTCCTCGAGCGGCATTCCCGCGCATTTCGAACGCGCGTTCACACTCGGTGAAGGTGAAACGCTCGCTCCACCGGGAAGGCGGACGCGGCTTCCGTGGCAATCCAGGCGCTCACCCAACGCGCGTCTCTGGGTTAGTCGGCGTTCCGCTGCAGCCATGCCGTTGTCTTCCCCCACGACGAAGGCTTCTAGTGGTTGTATTAAAATGACCAAGTATTCAACCAAGGAAAGCCATGTATTACCAAGCCTAACCATCAATATGCTTCGCATCTGACCAGGGTTAACCAAGTTAAGCCTCAGCCATTTTTTTCCTCCTTAGATCTCAAAAGCGGCTACTGGCAGATCGAGGTGGACGAGCGAGACCGCGAGAAAACTGTTTTTGTGACGCCTGATGGTCTATACGAATTTAAGGTGCTCCCGTTTGGACTGTGCTCAGCGCCGGCAACTTTCCAGCGCATGATGGACACTGTGTTATCTGGGCTCAAGTGGCAGACGTGCCTCGTATACCTGGACGATGTCGTCATTTTCTCGCCCACCTTCGAGCAACACTTGGAGCGGCTGCGCACAGTGCTCCGGGCGCTCCAATGTGCGCAACTTACGATCAAGCCTGCGAAATGCTATTTCGGTTTTGAGGAGCTCCGTTTCCTCGGCCATGTTGTCAGCGCGCGCGGTGTTCTCCCAGATCCCGAGAAGACCGCTGCTGTCTCCAGTTTCCCGCGTCCCACTGACAAAAAGACTCTTCGACGTTTTTTGGGACTGTGCTCTTACTATCGACGATTCGTCCAAGATTTCTCCAGAATAACTGAACCCTTAACAGCACTGACCAGAGACGACACACCCTTCTTGTGGGGAAGTGACCAAGAGGGTGCTTTCGTGGAGCTCCGCCACCGCCTGCAACGTCCACTGATACTCGCCCATTTCGATGACGCCGCAGCAACCGACATACACACTGATGCTAGCAGCGTAGGCCTTGGGGCGGTCCTGGTACAGTGGCAGGATGGCGCCGAACGAGTCATCGCGTAAGCTGTACACTTTCGCGCTCGGAATGCAACTATTCAACGACTGAGAAAGAATGTCTTGCGGTAGCCTGGGCCATCAGTAAGTTCCGCCCATACCTATACGGAAGACCCTTTCGCGTTATCAGCGATCACCACTCGTTATGCTGGCTGGCAAGCCTAAAAGATCCATCTGGGCGGTTGGCGAGGTGGAGCCTCCGTTTGCAGGAGTACGACGTAACGCCCGCCAGTCCTACGGCCGGCAGTCCTCCAGCCCGCGCCGGGAAAACTGAGGATGGCGACCCCCGGAGGTAGGGCCGCCGTCACCGGACATACTGACGAACATCCTCCGCTCACCGACGTTAGCATGCGACCCGACCTCCGACCCCACGCCGCGATGACATTTCGACGCCCAGAGACGCCTTCGCTTGACGCCTCAATTGGACAATCTAAACGACCCTTAAGTCCGACGACTTTTCGACGAACAGAGACGCCTCCGCTTGACGCCCCACTCCGACCGCGAGAACGATCCCCTAATCCGACCTCCCCCACACAGCGCTTTTCTGAAGGTGACCAAGCTTCGGCTGAAATCCCGGTCATCGTTGATGGCCGCCGCGTGACTGCTCTCGTAGATACCGGCGCCGATTTCTCCGTCATGAGCCGTGGTCTGGCGCTTGTCCTGAGGAAAGTACTGACACCTTGGCCTGGAACGCACATCCGGACAGCTGGAGGCCATCTGGTGACACCGCTTGGCGTCTGCACCACTAGAATGGAGATTCGTGGTGTCACCTTCACTGCCTGCTTCGCTGTGTTGGCTCATTGCTCGAAGGACCTCATCCTCGGGTTTCATTTTCTTCGGGAACACGGTGCAATAATCAACCTCCGCGAACTTGTCGTGACGTTCTCACCTCAGTGTGCCATAGCCGACAGCAGCGAGCCCGACAGGCCTGTTTTTCGCGTGTGTGATGACAATGTCACGCTACCACCACGCTCCAGTTTGTTTATTACGGTGGAATGTTCCAACCCACGCACGCCTCACGGGGTTGCAGAAGATAACCTGTCGTTACTGCTGAGTCAACAAGTCTGCGTTGCGCGGGGTGTTACTTCCCTCAGCGGACTGCGAACGCAGCTTTTTGTTACCAACTTTAGCGCCGAATACCGCCACTTGCCGCAAGCAACCGCCATAGTCTATTTCGATGAAATTAGGGACTCAGTCTCCCACTGCGCCTTGTCCCTCAACGACGCCCATGCATCGACGTCTGACGCCCCCGTTATGACTGACGTGAACCCCGACCTAACCGCCGATCAGAAAAACCGCCTCCACATGATCCTTGACTCTTTTCATGACTGCTTTGCGACCACTTCTAAAGTTCGGCAAACATCGGTCGCTAAACACCGCATTGTAGTGGATGAAGGCGAAAGGCCTATACAACACCACCCCTATCGAGTGTCTGCGAAAGAACGGGAGGTGATTCGGAGGCAGGTTGAGGAAATGCTCCGCGACGAGGTTATCGAACCGTCAACAAGCCCGTGGGCTTTGCCCGTTGTGCTGGTCGCCAAGAAGGATGGCACTCTCCGATTCTGCGTCGACTATCGTCGCCTCAACAAAATTACTAAAAAGGACGTTTATCCGTTGCCCCGAATTGATGACTTGTTCGATCGCCTGCGTCATGCCCGATACTTTTCCTCTCTTGATCTACGCAGTGGGTACTGGCAGATCGAAGTCTATGAACGTGACCGTGAAAAGACCGCGTTCATAACCCCCGACGGTTTGTACGAGTTCAAGGTGCTCCCCTTTGGCCTGTGTACCGCTCCTGCCACCTTTCAAAGAATGATGGACACTGTCCTGGTTGGCCTCAAATGGCAGTCGTGTCTCGTCTACCTTGATGATGTGGTTATTTTCGCTGCGACCTACGAAGAACATCTCAAACGCTTGAGTTCAGTATTGACGGCAATCCGATCAGCCGGTCTATCTCTAAAACCCGAAAAATGCCACTTCGCGTACCAACGGCTGAAGTTTTTGGGCCATGTTGTGACACCTGAGGGCGTCAGCCCCTACCCCGACAAGACGGCCGCTGTAGCTGCGTTTCCGACTCCCACTGATAACCGAGCTGTGCGCCGGTTTCTTGGCCTCTGCGCATATTACAGACGCTTCGTGCAAGACTTCTCCAGGCTGGCTGAGCCTCTGACACGGCTGAAAAAAGACGACCAGCCTTTCGTCTGGGCACAAGAACAGCAGGACGCCTTCGAAAAGCTCCGCAAACGCCTACAAACAACGCCCATTCTTGCCCATTTTGACGAGGAGGCGGACACAGACCTTCACACCGATGCCAGCAACATTGGCCTCGGTGCAGTCCTCGTCCAGTGGCAAGATGGTGTTGAGCGCGTGATTGCTTACGGCAGCCGGACGCTGTCTCGGTCCGAGGCGAATTACTCAACCACTGAAAAGAAGTGCCTAGATGTTGTGTGGGCGGTAACGAAGTTCCGGCCCTACTTTTATGGTCGCCCGTTTCGGGTCGTGAGTGACCACAACTCACTGTGTTGGCTCGCTAATCTTAAAGACCCCTCGGGCCGGCTAGCTCGTTGGAGCCTTCGCTTGCAAGAATTTGATGTAACAGTTGTCTACAAGTCGGGCAACAAACACAGCGATGCAGACTGATTGTCCCGTGCTCCTATCCCGTCCAGCTCTGATGACCTCGAAGATGACCCTCTATTTATTGGTGCTCTGACCACGTCCGCCCTCGCTCAACAACAGAGGGACGACACGAAATTGCGGCCACTCATCGATTATCTTGAAGGTACCGCCTCGTCTATTCGCGCGTGGCTTGTCGTCGTTTTGCTTGCGAGATGGCGTGCTCTACAAACGAAATTATGGCCCGACGGACTCTGGTTACCTGCTCGTGGTTCCAACGGCGCTCCGCACTGACGTTTTGCAGGCATGCCACGACGAGCTTCCTTCCGGCCACCTCGGATTTTCTCGAACGATGGCACGAGTTCGTCACCGTTATTACTGGCCCCGGCTTTCTGCGGCTGTCAATCGTTATGTACGCACTTGCCGCGAGTGTCAACGTCAGAAGAAACCACCTTTGAAGCCGGCTGGCTTGCTCCTACCCATTGCTCCGCTGCGAATTCCTTTCCACCAAGTCGGCATTGACTTACTGGGCCCCTTTCCCACGTAATCATTGGGTAACCGGTATATTGTGGTTGCCACCGACTACCTCACCCGGTATTGTGAGACGAAAGCCCTTCCCCGCGGCACTGCTGCTGAAATTGCTGCCTTTTTCATCATCAGCATAGTCCTCCGCCATGGCGCCCCTTATGTTGTTTTAACTGACCGCGGCACAGCGTTCACGTCCACGCTTACTCAGGAAGTTATGCGGCTCAGTGGCACAAGTCATCGTAAGACCACAGCTTACCATCCTCAAACCAACGGCCTAACCGAGCGCCTCAATAAGAATATCGCTGATATGATTTCTATGTACGTCGACGATGACCATAAGAACTGGGACGAAATACTTCCGTACGTCACGTTTGCCTACAATACTGCCCTTCAAGAGACGACGGGGTTCACGCCATTTCGTTTGGTACACCGTCGTGAAGTCGTGCCTATGTTGGACACGATGTTGTTGCCCGATATTGCGCGCCCATCCGTTGCCGACGCTGATGCATTCGTTCGCCATGCAGAGGCTGCCCGCCGGCTGGCTCGGCAACGAACCTGCGTGCGGCAAGAAGTCGATGCTCACCGCTATAACCTTCGTCACCGCCAAGTCATTTTTCAGCCTGGCGATCAAGTGTGGGTTTGGAGCCCCATCCGTCTGCGCGGTCGCTCCGAGAAGCTTTTGCGCCGTTACTTCGGCCTCGGCGAGGTACTACGCAAACTCAGCGACGTTACGTATGAAGTGCGCCACAAGGGAGTGTTTGTTCTTCCAGACGCCCGCCGACATCCGAAATTGTGCACGTCACAAGACTCAAGCCATACCATGCCCGCTAGGACAACTTTCACCACGTTCAGTGCCCTGGATTCTGTTAACTCCCCCATGTGGCTCACCCTCACTTTCAGGCATCGAGTCGATGCCTTTCCAGAGGGCAGGGGCAATGCCGCACTTAGTTTAGACATCACTCTACCGGCGCCCCCGTGCGGTCTGTCTTCGACCTTTGTCGCGCGCCGGACTTCGTCCTCTTCTGCTCGGTGCTAGGGCCTGCCGGTTACGCTCTGCCCAGTGTGCTCGCCAGGTACTGTTCCGCCAGGGATAGAACGTTCCACCGGCGTCCGTGACAATATGATTCACAGGAAAAGTACTATGACAGATCAAGATCATTTGGTTTCCGGCACATGCCGAAAAGAAAGGAAATGAAGGAGCGGACAGGGTGGTCCGAGTTGTATACAACCGGGTGCAACTAAGTCAGAGATGCTCGAAATTACAAACTCCAAGACAAAGCAGCAGAACCAAATCTGGTGGAATTAGATATGAAAGTTCTGTCAGAAACGGGGCTACCTAGCGGACCAGATGCGACTCAGAAGAGAAGACAACCTCTTTCTTATTAAATAAAAGTTGTATATCACGCAGCCGTGGGCGTGTTCAAGGGTTTTCAGCAACTGTTATTACCAGGCGCCACAAGATGCGTCAGCTGAGGAAACCTCCAAGAAAGCGTGCAGTTTGACGAGATAGCAACGTCGGCTTACTACTGAATTCACGAGCCAGCGTTCGTGTTTTGCTCTTCTCCATGTACGTGTCCATATTTTCCTTCATGCCAAACGCAATGGAAATGATCCTGAAGCCTTCCACTCCGGCACCTTTTTTTTTCCTTCCTTCTTTCACTCCACCGTTTATTCCTTCCCTTATGG
Organism: Amblyomma mixtum; assembly: GCF_055824585.1. NCBI lineage: Eukaryota > Metazoa > Arthropoda > Arachnida > Ixodida > Ixodidae > Amblyomma > Amblyomma mixtum. The sequence continues at coordinate 24,887,070 of NC_143015.1, forward strand.
CGTGGTTCGTGTCCAACGAGATGTGAGACAGTTACTACGTCATTTCCTTTCCCCAGACACCAATTTTTATTTTCCGCATCGTGGGCCGTCAGTGCACGCTGAATATCTCGAGATGTTCGTAATTTTTCCGGAGTCCTCCACTCCAGTGGGCATGCGACACTGGAAAGATAAGCACACTTACCTGAAAAACTTTTCCTTCTTACTTGTGCAGCTCCTTAACCTGCGGTTTCTGGGCATTCGGCTCCTTCCCGCAAGCCATGTAATGTCCCGGCGCCACTCGTTCAGGCTAGCTGCCATGCTGCTGCTCCAGTTTTCAAAAGTTTTCACTTCGAATACCCATTGCAATTCTCCGCCATCTGTTTATCTCTTTTTTCACTACCTCCTTCCGCTCTTCTCTCACGGTGCAGTTGAGGAGTCCACACAGAAGCGCATCTTTCGTGGGACTGGACTGTCGGGGATTGGTCCTGAGGTCCCACTTAATTGTTACTGGTTTTGTGTGTTCCCCGCTGTGTTCTGGGCAGCCTACTATACGGATAACATGCCCTCCTGTGGTGCTTTGGGTTAGCTAGTTGAGCATGATGAAAAACTCTAGCGCTCGAGACGAAGACACAACGAAGACGACAACACATGCGCTAACTTTCAACTGAATCTTTATTTAATGCACAAACAGTTTTTAAATACTGCGCAAGCATCAAAATATCTTCCCACTAGCCTATCACACCGCAAGTCACTTTTCACATTTTGTACATGCCATCAAGAAACATCATCTCCTTCTTTGATAAATATACAGATGGGATGCTTACACACTTATCTTCTAAGTTTTTTATTCGTTTTGCTTCAACAATCTACCGTGTTAGCTGTTTCCTGCTTCTGTTAATAACCTGGCATTCATCGAACTTCGGCATGCATGCATCTGGGTTGCATTCCTCACAGTGTTCTGAAAGATTACCTTTTTTATTTTCTATATTCCTATTGTGCTCCCGTAGCCTCTCGTTTAGGCACCTCCCGGTTTGGCCTACGTACACCTTACCACATGACAGTGGCAAGGAATACACAACACCTTCTGCGCAGTCAACAAATTTCTTGGTGTGGTTCTTTGTACAACCTTTATGTTTCACAGAGTACGGATTTGTCATCTTACATAGTTTTGCCAGTTTATCTGGGGCCGAAAACACTACCTGAACGCCTACTCGTTGACCTATCTTTTTTAGATTATGGGAAATCCTGTGCATGTACGGAATTACCGCTGTTTTCCTACATTTCTCAGGCAGAGTTTGACATTTGGATTTATTCTTACGAATCATCCCCTCAGCCACTGCCACCAAAATGGCGTTAGGATACCCAGCCTCTTGTAACCGTTTTACCTGTTCCTGAAAACTACTGTTCACCTGGTGCCCACACGACTTCTCCAGAGCCTTTTTGAAGCACGTGTTGACAATGCCTCTTTTTATCAACTTAGAGTGCGCCGAATTGTAATCAAGCAAGGATTTGTTGGCACGAGGGGCATAGCTCCAGCAAGTGTGTTCTTGACCACATACGAGTTTGATATCAAGGAAGCGAATTTCTTTGTTTTCAGGATATTCACAGGTCAGCTGAAGTGGGTCGAGGCATTCATTAAAAACTTCTGTTACATCAGATGATACTTTGTTTAGGTCATCAGAGCTACTGTCGATGAGGATGAGAAAATCGTCCACATATCTGAAAACTCTCGTCACTTTGGAACCAATTAGGCAATCATTGATGATTCTGTCAACACTTGCTAGGTACAAGTTGCTCAAAACCGGTGCTAGGCACGAGCCAATACAAACCCCCTGTTTTTGCAGATAGGGTTTGCCCTGCCAGCTGATAAAGGTGGACTGGAGATAAAAAGCTAAAAGGCCTAAAAAATTCTGTACAGACACTCCGGTAGCGTTCTGGAAATCTACTACTCCTAAATCGTCTATGCTATCTTCGACGCACTTAAGCAAACCTGCGTGGGGTAGTGAATAGTAAAGATCTTTAATATCGATAGAGAAGGCTTGAAAGCCCTTGTCAGGTTGTGTGTTAAGGAAGCCTATTACTTCTTCTGAATTCTTTATAAGGTACGGATCTTTGATTGTTAACAGGTTTAGTTTCTCTTGTAAAAATAAGGCGATTGACTTGTGCCAAGTGTCATTTTCTGAAATGATTACCCTTAGAGGGACGTCCGGTTTGTGCGTTTTCGCACTGAAAAAGACCTCGAGGTGATTTCGCTTGCTGCTTTCTATCGCTTTCACTACCCCATCAAGACTTAGCTTCTTACACAACTTTTTTGCTTGAGTTTTGAGCCTAGACAGTGACTGGTTTGCCTGACAGTTGAAGAGCTTAGAAATGGCCTCGTTAGCTTTGTCACTGAACATAGATTTTGGAAAAACGGCAAACCCGCCTTCCTTATCCGCCGGCACAACACACAGAGAATGATCCAGTAAGTAACCAGCAATCTTTCCCAAGGAAAACTGCGGCTGGGCCTGCTTACATCGATACAGGACGTCTACTCCTTCAGCGGTGCACCGCTCCGCCTGGTCCTCGGCAGCTAACCGAGACACTTGACGTACGAAGGTTAGCAGCTCTTGCGGCGATTTCTTTGTTTCCACGGCGAACTTTGGACCCAGTGTCAGCACTTCCTGTAGGTTCTTGGGCAGGACGACTTGATCGGGAACGTAGAGGGTACCTTTATGTGCTGACGGTCTAGGAGGCAAACGTGATCGGAGATGTCTCAGCTGCTGCTGCCACATGAACTCGGTGCTTTGGTCTGCAAGGCGAAGGTATTGATGAAGTTGTCGTCTGGCTGTATCCGGTGGGGCTGCTTCTTGTAGCTGAACTTCTAGTTGTTTCCGGTAGAATCGTGCTTGTCGATGGAACTCAGATTTCTGTATCTTGCAGACCCTTTTTCCGTGACCGGCAGAAGGCAAGAAGCCGCCAAAGAGGAGCCTGACGTCCTCCGGAACTACATGCGAACGTATGCAGAACGACAAGGATCTTGCTCTGCAGACTGCTGTTGCGATGAGTGACACAGTGTGAATAGGACTGATGGGAAAACACACAAAAGGGCCCGATGAACTAGAAATGCACTTGATCAGGGTGGATGTTTGGGCGAGTTGGTTGCTCATGATGAAAAACTGTAGCGCTCGAGACGAGGACACAACGAAGACGACAACACATGCGCTAACTTTCAACTGAATCTTTATTTAATGCACAAACAGTTTTTAAATACTGCGCAAGCATCAAAATATCTTCCCACTAGCCTATCACACCGCAAGTCACTTTTCACATTTTGTACATGCCATCAAGAAACATCATCTCCTTCTTTGATAAATATACAGATGGGATGCTTACACACTTATCTTCTAAGTTTTTATTCGTTTTGCTTCAACAATCTCCCAAGTTTGTGCATTAAATAAAGATTCAGTTGAAAGTTAGCGCATGTGTTGTCGTCTTCGTTGTGTCCTCGTCTCGAGCGCTACAGTTTTTCATCATGAGCAACCAACTCGCCCAAACATCCACCCTGATCAAGTGCATTTCTAGTTCATCGGGCCCTTTTGTGTGTTTTCCCATCAGTCCTATTCACACTGTGTCACTCATCGCAACAGCAGTCTGCAGAGCAAGATCCTTGTCGTTCTGCATACGTTCGCATGTAGTTCCGGAGGACGTCAGGCTCCTCTTTGGCGGCTTCTTGCCTTCTGCCGGTCACGGAAAAAGGGTCTGCAAGATACAGAAATCTGAGTTCCATCGACAAGCACGATTCTACCGGAAACAACTAGAAGTTCAGCTACAAGAAGCAGCCCCACCGGATACAGCCAGACGACAACTTCAATAATACCTTCGCCTTGCAGACCAAAGCACCGAGTTCATGTGGCAGCAGCAGCTGAGACATCTCCGATCACGTTTGCCTGCTAGACCGTCAGCACATAAAGGTACCCTCTACGTTCCCGATCAAGTCGTCCTGCCCAAGAACCTACAGGAAGTGCTGACACTGGGTCCAAAGTTCGCCGTGGAAACAAAGAAATCGCCGCAAGAGCTGCTAACCTTCGTACGTCAAGTGTCTCGGTTAGCTGCCGAGGACCAGGCGGAGCGGTGCACCGCTGAAGGAGTAGACGCCTGTATCGATGTAAGCAGGCCCAGCCGCAGTTTTCCTTGGGAAAGATTGCTGGTTACTTATTGGATCATTCTCTGTGTGTTGTGCCGGCGGATAAGGAAGGCGGGTTTGCCGTTTTTCCAAAATCTATGTTCAGTGACAAAGCTAACGAGGCCATTTCTAAGCTCTTCAACTGTCAGGCAAACCAGTCACTGTCTAGGCTCAAAACTCAAGCAAAAAAGTTGTGTAAGAAGCTAAGTCTTGATGGGGTAGTGAAAGCGATAGAAAGCAGCAAGCGAAATCACCTCGAGGTCTTTTTCAGTGCGAAAACGCACAAACCGGACGTCCCTCTAAGGGTAATCATTTCAGAAAATGACACTTGGCACAAGTCAATCGCCTTATTTTTACAAGAGAAACTAAACCTGTTAACAATCAAAGATCCGTACCTTATAAAGAATTCAGAAGAAGTAATAGGCTTCCTTAACACACAACCTGACAAGGGCTTTCAAGCCTTCTCTATCGATATTAAAGATCTTTACTATTCACTACCCCACGCAGGTTTGCTTAAGTGCGTCGAAGATAGCATAGACGATTTAGGAGTAGTAGATTTCCAGCACGCTACCGGAGTGTCTGTACAGAATTTTTTAGGCCTTTTAGCTTTTTATCTCCAGTCCACCTTTATCAGCTGGCAGGGCAAACCCTATCTGCAAAAACAGGGGGTTTGTATTGGCTCGTGCCTAGCACCGGTTTTGAGCAACTTGTACCTAGCAAGTGTTGACAGAATCATCAATGATTGCCTAATTGGTTCCAAAGTGACCAGAGTTTTCAGATATGTGGACGATTTTCTCATCCTCATCGACAGTAGCTCTGATGACCTAAACAAAGTATCATCTGATGTAACAGAAGTTTTTAATGAATGCCTCGACCCACTTCAGCTGACCTGTGAATATCCTGAAAACAAAGAAATTCGCTTCCTTGATATCAAACTCGTATGTGGTCAAGAACACACTTGCTGGAGCTATGCCCCTCGTGCCAACAAATCCTTGCTTGATTACAATTCGGCGCACTCTAAGTTGATAAAAAGAGGCATTGTCAACACGTGCTTCAAAAAGGCTCTGGAGAAGTCGTGTGGGCACCAGGTGAACAGTAGTTTTCAGGAACAGGTAAAACGGTTACAAGAGGCTGGGTATCCTAACGCCATTTGGTGGCAGTGGCTGAGGGGATGATTCGTAAGAATAAATCCAAATGTCAAACTCTGCCTGAGAAATGTAGGAAAACAGCGGTAATTCCGTACATGCACAGGATTTCCCATAATCTAAAAAAGATAGGTCAACGAGTAGGCGTTCAGGTAGTGTTTTCGGCCCCAGATAAACTGGCAAAACTATGTAAGATGACAAATCCGTACTCTGTGAAACAAAGGTTGTACAAAGAACCACACCAAGAAATTTGTTGACTGCGCAGAAGGTGTTGTGTATTCCTTGCCACTGTCATGTGGTAAGGTGTACGTAGGCCAAACCGGGAGGTGCCTAAACGAGAGGCTACGGGAGCACAATAGGAATATAGAAAATAAAAAAGGTAATCTTTCAGAACACTGTGAGGAATGCAACCCAGATGCATGCATGCCGAAGTTCGATGAATGCCAGGTTATTAACAGAAGCAGGAAACAGCTAACACGGGAGATTGTTGAAGCAAAACAAATAAAAAACTTAGAAGATAAGTGTGTAAGCATCCCATCTGTATATTTATCAAAGAAGGAGATGATTTTTCTTGATGGCATGTACAAAATGTGAAAAGTGACTTGCGGTGTGATAGGCTAGTGGGAAGATATTTTGATGCTTGCGCAGTATTTAAAAACTGTTTGTGCATTAAATAAAGATTCAGTTGAAAGTTAGCGCATGTGTTGTCGTCTTCGTTGTGTCCTCGTCTCGAGTGCTACAGTTTTTCATCATGAGCAACCAACTCGCCCAAACATCCACCCTGATTTAGTTGAGCATGCTAGTAAGGCTGGCTTCATTGTGCTCTCGTGCATTCCCAATTCTTTCGCGTTTCATGGTCGCATGTGTGATTGTAGGCCTAGAGCTCCTTTGTAGGCTTAGCGCAGCAATTCATCGAGGTGATTTGATTTCTGTGGGTCTCAGCAGCAGTTACGGTGCTCTGTAGCTAATCAGGCTAATTACACCTTGAACTAAGCAGATGGTGTACTTTTTCTTGGGGAGATGGTGCCTTTTGGTAATGCGACTGAATATGCGCGCACTTCGCTCAACTGTTTTCCTGAGCATTAGTACAGCTCTTACCATCTTCGTCGTGTTGTGTGAGCGCAATATTCTTATGTTTAGGATTGGGCCATCGTCACCATCTAACATGAGTCGAATGATGGCGGGTTCGGGAGGTTAGCCTCGTGGTTTGCGTTTGACTATCAGTAGTCCTTGTTTCTCCGTGTAGCACCAGAAGCCGCTTGCTCGCGCGCATCTCTGTTTTACGGCTGTCGCTTGCCGTAACGGTTTTTAATCTCTCTTTCGGAGCCTGGTCACCGCAAAGCCGGTGGCCGCAAATCAGCCTCCAATTATCGTCATACTTCTCTAACCAGTGTCCTATCAAAACTGCTTGAATACATTTTATACACGAACCTAATGACACATTTTGAGCCTAACAACTTCTTTTATTGTCACCAGCATGGTTTTAGGAGACGCCTCTCCTGTGAACCCAGTTTGCTGAGTTCATACACGATTTGCTCGTGTATGGTACCTCCAAATGGAAGCTATATTCCTTGATTACTACAGAACGTTTCATCGGGTCCCCCACAGCCGTTTACTTCAAAAGTTTTCATCACTAGGAATTCCCATCAACCTAAACCACTTAATCAAAACTGTTCTTTTAGGATGCTAACAGTTCAATTCTACAAATGATAGCCACTCAACTCTATCCAGTGCAACATCGGGAGTCCCTCAGGGCACCGCACTGTCACCACTACTACCCTTAAATTATGTGAACGACATTCCTTGCAAAATGAAGTTGGAATTACGTCATGTGCGGAGTGATTAGGTCGACCAAGGATTCATCTTTGCTGCGGCCGCCGTGGTGGCTCAGTGGCTATGGTGCTCGGCTGCTGACCCAAAAGACGCGGGTTCGATACCGGCCGCGGCGGCTAGAATTTCTTTGGAGGAGAAATTCTAGAGGCCCGTGTACTGTGCGATGTCAGTGCACGTTAAACAACCCCAGGTGATCGAAATTTCCGGAGCCCTCCACTACGGCGTCTCTCATAGCCTTAGTCGCTTTGGGACGTTAAACCCCATAAACCATAACCAACCATCATCTTTGCTGCAGTGCAATCTTGACACACTTGCCTCTTGGTGTGGTAAATTTCTGCTCCCGTTCACAGCAGGAAACATCCACAAATGCAAATCAATGTCATTCACCAAAAAAACGCACACTTAATCAGCATAAGTACCTCATTTTCAATTTCAAGCATTACCTCATTTTCAATTGACCCCACATTATCTTACAGACATCTAGTCCTCCATCTAACATCATCGATATCGTGGGGAAATCACGGTAAAAATATCTGCGCTGAAGCCTCCCTCATGCACACTCGGATACCTGCCCCATAACTTGAAGGCATAATTCGTTGACATTAAAGAACTAGCATATATAACTTCAAACACCAAAAACTAGAATAGGCGTTATTCACTTGGCACCCAACACAAGCGTATCTCGCCGCTGACCTTGAAGCCGTACAGAATCGCTCCATACGATTTATAGCATCTTGCTATTCAAAGAAAACCATTAGCACCACGCTGAAACAGCCCCTTGTCATTCCGTTAGTCACGCGACGCCGCATGACATCACGCATCTGTCTTCACGATTTCTATTATCCCCCACGAGTGAGGCATGCAAAGCTAAAACCCCCGCACAAGACATATAAGCGCCTAAGCCATGAATGACCACCGCATTGCACGCATGAACTGTCGCACCTTAGCACTAAGATCTTCATTTTTTACGGACGTGATAGCACTATGCAATGGCCTGCGGTATATTCTGGTATCAAGCACTCACCGCTAATCATTGCGGGAAAAACTAAACGTCCATTTTCATGAGGGCAATCATTTTCCCCACATTTATCTCGAAACTTCAATCAAACAGCTGATTACTGTTACATTTCTTTTTTATGTCATGGCTTTTGCACCGTGTTTCGTCTTGTATTGCTCGAGTGTTGTATATTAGATTTTGTATTGGTTCCGATCCCGTGCATTGAACTCAGGATTGCATACCCTTCACATATTTTTATTTTCTCTTATTCAATTTTTCTTTTCCTGCTTTGATGTGTTCTTGGTGTCAGAAAAATCTTGATTTTGTTCCCCTTCTGTAATGCCTTCGGGCCTTTCATGGAAAATAAATGAAATTAAATGAAACGCGGTGTCATGCTAGCAAGGAGCGTGATGCGCAACAAGGGTTGCGCTCAACTGCTCTTGTAGCTTCATCATGGACCTGTTAAGAAGGGTTCGAAAGACGTCCTCTCCCCGTGGAGGCACCCTGTTGGCGATGGAAATCTCGCGGTATCACACTGCACCAATCCTTAGGTGGATGTAGAAGCCCGAGAAAGATAAGAGCAGCAGAAGTGACATGCCACCAAAGCGACAGGTGTCAATGCTCGGCGCTGCGGTTACGAGCACTCAGATAAGTGTGCCAGGCTTGTTCACAAACCATGGCAGCACTCCAGCCGCGCGGTGCGTTTTCGCCTCTCCTCTGGCGTCACTTGTGCAAGAATCATTTTTACTCGCGCCTATATGAGTGATGAGGGAACGGGTACGCTATAAATTGGGTGCAGCCAATTTGCTTGACTAAGATTTTATAAAATCGTCTGGTAGACGTGACTAACAATTACCTAGCATAACTTAGCTCCAGGCATGGCTCGAAAAGCTACAACAAGAAGGAGACAGACACCCACTGCTAATAGGTGGCAGTCAACATGGAAACAGCTGCCTTAGACAAACACCTGATTCTAATTTGGGAAGCTCACAGGAGGCTACTACGATGATGGAAAAGACAAAAGCACAGAAGGCTTAGGCTACACAATCCGAGAGTCACTGGTTATGGCGCTGGGCTGCTGACTCAAAAGACACGGATTCGATCCCGGCCGCGGGGGTCGAATTTCGATGGTTGGTTGGTTGGTTTATGGGGTTTAACGTCCCAAAGCGACTAAGACTATGAGAGACGCCGTAGTGGAGGGCTCCGGAAATTTCGACCACCTGGGGTTCTTTAGCGTGCACTGACATCGCACAGTACACGGGCCTCTAGAATTTCTCCTCCAAAGAAATTCTAGCCGCCGCGGCCGGGATCGAACCCGCGTCTTTTGGGTCAGCAGCCGAGCACCCTAACCGCTGAGCCACCGCGGCGGCCGCGAATTTCGATGGGGGCTCTAGAACTCCGCCTCCATCGAAATTCGACCATTGCGGCCGGGATCGAACCCGCGTGTTTCTTCTTTCACGCCCTTCTTCGTCCCTTCTCTTACGGCGCGGTTTGGGCGTCCACAGAGATATGTGAGAGAGTTACTGCGTTATTTTCTTCACTCAAAAACAAAACAAAAAATTATAGAGGTCCCTGTGCTTTGCAATGTCACCGCAGGTTAAAGAGCCCTAGGTGGTTGAATTTATTCTGGAGCCCTTTACTACGGCACCCCTATCTCTTCTTTCACTCCCACCTTCCTCCTTTTATTTACGCCGCGGTTCGAGGGTACACCTAGATATGAGACAATTACTAAAAACTTAACCCCGCAAAAATTTTCCAGTATGTGCTTGAAGCACTGACGCTAGGAAGAATAAAATTTTACAGTGCCCGATTAATTACGAGTTCAAGTACGTCACCTGCGGCACCCAGCTTGCGTACTGCATATTTTTACCCTGTTGGATTAAGTACTTTGGGCAGACTGGCCGCTTTGTTAACAACCGGCTAAGAGAGCATGAAAGGTTGCTTTCTACAAATGAAGATTCAAATTTACCTAAACACTGCAAAAAGCCGAAGTACACTCTGCTCTTTAAGAAAAGTACAATTCTTGGCCGCTGTGAAACTCAGAGCCAACTCGAAATTCTAGAAGAATACCACCTCGTTAAAAAAAAGCATATTCATGTGTACGTGACATGATGATGAGCCTGTACGATAAGGAAAATAAATTTTTTAGCTCCTTAGAGTAAACGTGTTGCACATTGAATGCTGCGCCCCTGATGGATGTCTGTGATCCCGTAGTCCACCTTTTCTTAGAAATTGTCATCTGTGATGCTGCAGTCAACCTTTTCCGGGGAATTGTCATGTGCGCGCATGTGTGGTTTCGACTCTGAAGGGTATAACTGCGACCGTTACTGAAATAAAAGCAGTCGATAGTCCAGCGTCATCCTTTGCGCCTTGCTCTGTGTCTCCCTCCTTTGCGCTGGTTTCCTTTCTACAATCATGTGCCAACTCGCCCAGCTCTCCACTCCACTGAATCAGAGTACAATTTGCAGAGTCCGAAAGGTGTAAAATCTGCTCAAAAGCATGAAACAAATACTATACGCCTTGGAGACAAGATTTTATCAAATATGTATGATTACAATGCTATTTCTGAATATAACGAAGATATTCCGCATATTTTGATCTTTTAATCCGATAGTTTTCTAAGAGGGCTTCCGGTTGGAGATAGCTGCAAATATCAGACACTCTCTTTAAAATGTTTGGTTCTGTCGATTAGGCGCACTTCAATGAAGCCGTAATGATGACCAACAGTTAAAGGACGATTTTTCGGCGACTGCTAAGAATGCTTGACTAGCAGGTTTTTCGAGTTAAACGAAACCCTTCGTGCTTACACTGTAAACAATTTACATCCTTAAGGGTGGATTTCCGTGTCTATAACTCACACCCTCCCAAAAGGGTTCAAAGTATGCCCGTCGCACCCATAGCAAGGGTGGGATCGTTATAGTTGCACCCTTATTTCTTGGCTGCCTAACAGGGCGCAAAGTATGCTTGTCGCACCCTTCTCCCAACTGCTTTAATGTTTGATAGGTTTTTACTGCTTTAAAAGGCGCTGATCAATTTCTTTTTTGGGTCCACTCTTGAATGGAAGCTAAACATTTCCTACGAAAAGCTGCCGGTGGTGGTGGTGGTGAAACCATTTATTAACAAGGGACAGGAGGTATGTTTGGATCAGCCCTTAAGGGACTGATCCTTACAAACATCGTCACCTTATATGGGCCCCTGCTCATCACGGGTTGGCAGGAAACGAGGCAGCAGACGCAGCCGCCCACGCGCCCTCTCACCGGGCTGTTTTCTCCTCCTCCGATCAGGAGCCCGATCCTAATCTGATCTATACCTTCAAAGATATTGCAACCTAATATCAAGACAGGCATCGCCTTTACCCTAGCCCATGTAAAGGACTGAAGAAGGCGGATGAGCGGCTCCTTCTCCGCCTTCTCATCAATACAATGCTTTTCCCGGCAGCGCTAAAACATTTTGACCCCTCCTTCAGCGGTAGCTGCCCGCACTGTAGTGCAGTGTCTTCTGACACCTATCACATGGTGTGGGCCTGCCCCTCCAACCCCGCTATTCCCCCCATCCCCAACCCAACCCGGGAGGACTGGGAGGCGACCCTGCTCGGCTGCCACGACTTACAGGCCCAACAAGCCTTAGTCGGGCGCGCCCGGGCGGCGGCCACCGCCTCTGGGGTCCCATACTAGGGACCTCCACCTCGTGTTTGTAAAGTAAGCAGCCGACGACCTGTCTAACTTTGCACTAACGTTACGACATCTCCAACTATATTTATAATACCCACATGTGTGCCTCACGATGTTTCTGAACCTCCTTTCTGTGGAGTCACATTTGTTGTTGTCACCGCCGTGGTGGCTCAGTGGTTATGGTGCTCGGCTGCTGAACCGAAAGACGCGGGTTCGATCCAGGCCGCGGCGGCTAGAATTTCTTTGGAGGAGAAATTCTAGAGACCCGTGTACTGTGCGATGTCAGTGCACGTTAAAGAACCCCAGGTGGTCGAAATTTCCGGAGCCCTCCACTACGGCGTCTCTCATAGCCTTAGTCGCTTTGGGACGTTGAACCCCATAAACTAAACCAAACTAAACATTTGTTGTTGTTGCGACTGAAAGAAGGATGAAAGGGAAAGTGCACGGGCCTGCCGACTGGCTCGAGCCGAGCCACCAGCGCTGCCACGTGCAGATAGGGGAGAGTTAAAAAAATTGGCTGTGGCTGAGCTACGGTTAAGCTTGGATATCTCGAAGCGAAAAGCTGCGGCAAGGCGGAGGAGGAGCCGCGCATGTAGTGAATACGGTGCTGTCTTACAAGGTTGCTTTAGACACATGTACTGTGGCGTGTATTCCTCTCGGGTGTACACCAAGATATGAGAGACAGACATTTGCTTTCCTTATAAGCAATATTCATTTCATTTAATTTCTCTTAAGGCCCTTACGGCGCGGTTCGGGTATCCACCGGGATATGAGAAAGGCAGGAGTCGTTTCCTTTCCTTAAAACCAATTGTCTTTTCATTTTCCTTTCCTTACGGCGCGGTTCCGGTGTCCACCGAGATATGAGAGGGTCCTCATGCACTGCTTGTCTTTTCTTTATTTTTTTATTTGTGCAGCGTGTGACTTCACTCCTTTCGGGTGTACACCAAGATATGAGAGACAGGCATTTCCTTTCCTTAAAACCAATTTTCATTTCATTTCATTTTCCTTAAGGCCCTTACGGCGCGGTTCAGATATGAGAGAGACAGGCTTCGTTTCCTTTCCTTAAAACCAATTTTATTTTCATTTTACCTCCCTCACGGCGAGTTTCGGGTGTCCACCATGACGTCACGCAGTTCGCGCATGCGCACCTGTGGCTTTTTCTGACGACGGGGCCCACGCTAGCCTTGGTGTTGACTAGCGTAGTGAAGCTTTTCGCTTCAAAAAAATGGCTGAGGCTTAACTTGGTTAAGCCTGGAGAATGCGAAGCATCATCGTGTCGCGTAATTTGGAGGCGCACAACCACAGCGACGGCGCGAGGTGGGCCCCCGGTTCTCCACTGTCGTGACGTCATCGTGTCACGTGGTGTGACGTCATGTATCACGTGATTTGGAGGCGCACAACCACAGCGACGGCGCGAGGTGGGCCCCCGTTTCTCCACTCCCGTGACGTCCTCGTGTCACGTGGTGTGGCATGGCATCATCGTGTCACGTGGTGTGACGTCATGTATAACGTTATTTGGAGGCGCATAACCACGGTGAAGGGCTGAAGTGGTAGCTAAAGTAGTACGCTTCGCATAAAAAGGTGAGAAGAAAGAGAGAATGAACAGACGAGCATCGCAACAACCGCGTCCGGCAAAGCGAAGACGCCGGCTGAAACAACAGACACCCTGCCGCGCATACTTTCTCTAAGTTTATATGTGCCATTTCAGCGACCCCCTATTTCGAGTCAGTGACGTTTAGCACTTCAGCTAAAATAATTCAGTTATCACATTCTGGGACGCAGATCCTAGTCATAACTGCTCGAATGAAGGTTGCAGCAGTCGTTTAATGGAAAACTCGAATAGCTCCCATCCTGTTAAAAGCACGCTTGATTGAACTACTGGAACGTTGTTTCACAAGTCAAAGAATACTATACACCCTTACGCGCCCTTGCACCTGTGCAGCTTTGAAGGGTCCATGGGTGAATTAAATGTTCTAACGTGCTCAGCGCAAGGTTAAGGGGTGAAGGGAGTGTGTGTGTCTGTAGTCTACTCCCTTCACCCCTTAACCTAGCCCATTATCATCCCTCCTTCCCCACTCCAGCATGCACTCTATGCCCAGAACCCTTCGCCTCTTCCCTCCACATCATATCCCTATGCCCGGCGGACCCTCCCCCGCGGGACCTAGAGAACCTGAAGACCTGGGAGGACTGGAAGACCCTGCTGCGATCGGAGGACCCGGCCGTGCAGACCATCGCCACCGGCCGTGCTGCCAGTGTTATGGACATTCGGAACGTAAACACTTGAGTGCAGTGGGGTCGTGCGGGGACCCTGGGGCGTGCCCTGAATTCCTGTGTAAATAAAGTTTTCTCTCTCTCTCAGCGCAACCTTTTCAAAAAAAAAAGAAAAAAATGAGGGTGAGGAAAGGGTAGAGGCATGAGCGCTACACCTTTAATGGTTCAAATTTTTTTTATTGTGTATGACGCAGTCTCAAAATATGAAATTCTTCCTGTGTTTTGTCTTTATAATTACAGGTTGATGTTGTGCTATAAAGGTTTTGTAAAGTTTGGCATTGATTACATAATTCATCTGGCAAAACTCCAAAAAAACACAAATATTCGTCAGACCCGACATAAAGAAATGTGGTTTGTACACACCCCGAGAACCTCATATGATGAACAATCTCTTTCTTATACATTACCTTCGCTGTTAAACTTACTAGACCGACAAAATTTTGATCCCTCCAGAAACCGAAACTGTCGCATTAAACGTTTTTGTGTGAACTTATTCATTTGCAAGACTAAACCATGCCTTCCTATTCGCCTAATTTTGTTCACCACTGTTGCTTATGTGTGTTGATTTATCTGTATTACCTTTTGTTGCTTCTCCGATTGATTGCCGTCTTGTTTCATTCTGTATTACCCGTTGCTTTGTGATATTTTTTTTTCATTTTTTTTGTGTAAGACTGGCCGTCATCCTGCTGTCATGCCAACTAACAAGGGGTCGGGACCTCGTCAAGCTGTTCGAGCTTTTAGTCCCGTACTCCTCCTTTTTTAAGGAAATAAAATGAATGAATGAATGAATGAATAGTCGCGCAAAACAGAAAATGGTTAATACGTATTACTAGAATAAGATGAGCAGCGCTCAGCAGCACGAGGACAGAGCGCAGAGAGACACGAAGACAGACAGGTCCCTAGTATGGGGCACCAGTGGCGGTGGCCGCCACCAGGGCGCGCCCGTCTAAGGCTTGTTGGGCCTGTAAGTCGTGGCAGCCGAGCAGGGTCGCCTGCCAGTCCTCTCGGGTTGGTTTGGGGAGCGGGGAATAGCGGGGTTGGAGGGGCAGGCCCACACCATGCGATAGGTGTCAGAAGACACTGCACTACAGTGTGGGCAGCTGCCGCTGAAGGAGGGGTCAAAATGTTTTAGCGCTGCCGGGCACAGCAATGTATTGGTGAGAAGGTGGAGAAGGAGCCGCTCATCCGCCTTCTTCAGGCCTTTACAGGGGCTAGGGTAAAGGCGATGACAATTTTGATAATATGTTGCAATATCTTTGAATGTATAGACCGGATTCAAATCTGGTTCCTGATCGGGTGGGGAGGAGAAAACAGCCCGGTGAAAGAGCGCGCGGGCGGCTGCGTCTGCTGCCTCGTTTCCTGCCGACCTCTGATGAGCAGGGGCCCATTTAAGGTAAGGGTGTGCGGAGTCCGTATCACGTATGCAATTTTCCTAGTGTTTGTAAGGATCGGTCCCTTACGGGCTGATCGAAACATACCTCCTGTTTATTCTTAATAAATGTTTTCACGACCACCACCAAGACAGACAGGAGCTTATCTTCAACTTTAATTCGGAAAATTTACAAAACGCTGCATACATGCCCATACATACAAAACGCCCACCAGGGTCACAAAATTATAGACACCTGGCGATAGGGAGGTGTCACTGTGATATAAGCGAAAGACAGAACTAGAAAGAATGATGCCGCCAAATCCTATACGGCTGCGGTGAGCCATACAAGCCGCGATCAATAAAAAAGCATGTCCGACATTCTCGTACAAAAATTTCGAAGACTGAAAAACTGTGAGACACTGTTGGGGAAATATTCATGGTAGTGGTCTATTCTTGTGATATGTAGCAAAAATATTTCTTTTAAACTGTTTCCACCAATCGCATCAAACAATTGAGAATACCATAGAAAACCATTGGGGAACGGTTTTGACCATAGCAACAACGTTAATAGAAGAAATTTCCAAGACTGCCGTCGGGTGGTCTGCAAATATGTTGATTGCTGTAGGGAAATCTTACATTACATGAAAAAACTGCGATCATAAAAGGTCTCCTGCTCAAAGTTGCTTTTGTCCAGAATTTTTGGGTATGAACGCAGCGAGCTATGGAAAGGAAAATGATAGGTGTAACGTTAAGAGATCGAAAGCGGGCGGAGTGGGTGAGGGAACAAACGCGGGTTAATGACATCTTAGTTGAAATCAAGAGGAAGAAATGGGCTTGGGCAGGGCATGTAATGCGAAGGCAAGATCACCGCTGGTCCTTAAGGGTAACGGAGTGGATTCCAAGAGAAAACAAACGTAGCAGGGGACGGCAGAAAGTTAGGTGGGCGGATGAGATTAAGAAGTTTGAGGGGATACAGTGGCGACAACTGACAAAGGACAGGGTTAATTGGAGAGACATGGGAGAGGCATTTGCCCTGCGGTGGGTGTAGTCAGGCAGATGATTGATTATGATTAAGTGCAAAATAGCATACCAGTACTTCAGGCAACTGGCTAAAGCGGCTAGAATGTGTAGACAATATTTTTCGCTCCCTCTCTTACTTTCATTTTAAAGAGAATATGCGGGAGCAAGAATTGTAAAAGCAGAAAATTCAAGCGCGACGAGCACATGAGATCTTAATGATAAAAAGCGAACTTCATATGAAGGCATGAAGTGTTGTGGATCATTTACTCCATAAAACGTTGCACGAAACATTCTTTAAAATACGGAAATCAGAGGCAGCAATTAACAGGGCAAGATAGATGACGTGTGGCGTGAAGCCTGAAAACTAAAAAGGAAAGTAGAAGCCCGGAAAACGTGCCAATAGAATTCCCCAGGGTAAAATTACATAAATCCGAGGGGATCGCAACCTCTTTGCCTCAGAGAGAAACAGGAGGCGTGCTGACGCATTAGCGGTTTAGCCTTGTACGAATGGCGGCATCCAGTATTTCGTGTGTCAGCTTATTGCAGAATGTGGTCCAAAACATTTTCCTTCAACATAGGAGCATTCGTCTTCACTGTCACATTTTCGGCAGAGAGCTGCCAGATTTTTGACAGACGAATATTATGGTTCATTATGATGCTCCATTAGTCTGACTGATATGTCGGCCTGTTTCTCCGATGTACATCGTGCCCCAAGATAGAGGGGTAGAGTAGACTACGCCTTTAGCGCATGCAACTGAGGGGTATCTGTGCCGCGTGGTATAAGCGGTGTTTGTCTTTGTATTGTCATTTACCATACGACGAAGTATTGACAGGCGTTGAGGGGCTAGAAAGACCACGTCAACATGTGCTTTATTTTTCAATACACTGTAGCGCAGCAAAAGACGAGGACACAAGAGACGAGAAACGAACAGCACGAGCGCTAACTTCCAACAAATTTTATTCCCCTGAAGCATCATATTTATACGCCAGAAAACAGTAATCACATGTGCGAACAGTATCAATTCCTTAGAAAAACGAGCTCTTTATCTGAGAGGATAATGGAAGGTGTGCTTACACACGAGCATCCTGACCTATTTATCTTTTCGGCTTCAATGATTTCGCGCGTTACCCTTTCTCAGCTTTTTCCGATTACCAGGCATTTATCAAAGAAAGGCTTACAGGTTTTTTACTTGCATGCGAGAATATGGTCAACTAGCGATCCGCCTTGCCCGTTTCTGACGTTGCGAGCGTGTTCCATTAGGCGCTCGTTCAGACATCTCCCCGTCTGGCCGATATAGTGTTTCCCGCATGACAAGGAAATCTTATACACAACACCTTCATCGCATGTGACGTAGGGCTTCTGGTGCCTTGTTTTGCATCCGCGCGCTTTGTTGGTGTTGGTTTTTCCCAGTTTGCACAACGTTGCAAGTTTTTTCGGCGCCGAGAACACGACGGTCGCATTCGCTCGTTGACCAATTCTTTTCAAATTGTGGCAAATCTTGTGAAGATAAGGCAATACAACAAGGTTTTTCCGTTCACGAGGAACCGGGTTTGGGTGACATTGATTTTCTAGTTTCATTCTCTTAAAAAGTTTTTCAGCAACAGAAACTTGAACATGGGAGGGGTACCCGGCATTAGTCAGCCTCTTGGACTGCTCTTGAAAACTATCGGTCATCATGTGCGGACAAGATTTCTGGAGAGCATTTTGAAAACATAAACTGAGAATACCTCTTTTTACCAGTTTTTAATGAGCGGAGTGATATGGCAGCATCGGCTTGTTGCTACGCGGCTGGTAGGCCCAGCATATGTGATGAGCGTGAAAGGTGAAGTTAGTATCTAAAAATCTAATGGAGTTATTGATGGGCAGTTCGCATGTCAAAACAAGCGGTTTAAAATTTTCTTTCATGATAGTTAAAATGCTATGAGCCTTTGGCTCAAGTGAGCCGTGGTCACACTCAAGAAGAATAAAAAAATCATCAACAAATCTAAATACCTTGATTACGTCCAAGCTGTCTAGGTGGCTGGAAACAGCCTTGTCAAGTTTGGATATAAACAGATTACTCAGAATCGGCGCTATGCACGACCCGATGCATATCCCTTCTTTCTGAAGGTAGGGTTTTCCTTCCCAGTTAATGAACGTTGACTGCAAGTAAATACCTAAAATTTCTAAAAAACTGCTTGCCGACACACCTGCCGCGTTCTGGAAAGCAACACACCCGAACTCATCTATGCACTCCTCTGCACAGCACAGCACTTTGTCGTTCGGCAGCGAGTAATAAAGATCCTTAACATCCACAGAGAATGCAACAATGCCCATCAATAACTCCATTAGATTTTTAGATATTAACTTCACCTTTCACGCTCATCACATATGCTGGGCCTACCAGCCGCGTAGAAACAAGCCGATGCTGCCATATCACTCCGCTCATTCAAAACTGGTAAAAAGAGGTATTGTCTGTTTATGTTTTCAAAATTCTCTCCAGAAATTTTGTCCGCACATGATGACCTATAGTTTTCAAGAGCAGTCCAAGAGGCTGACTAATGCTGGGTACCCCTCCCATGTTCAAGTTTCTGTTGCCGAAAAACTTGTTAAGAGAATGAAACTAGAAAATGAATGTCACCCAAACCCGGTTCCTCGTGAACGGAAAAACCTTGTTGTATTGCCTTATCTTCACAAGATTTCCCACAATTTGAAAAGAATTGGTAAACGAGCGAATGCGACCGTCGTGTTCTCGGCGCCGAAAAAACTTGCAACGTTGTGCAAACTGGGAAAAACCAACACCAACAAAGCGCGCGGATGCACAACAAGGCACCAAAAGCCCTACGTCACATGCGATGAAGGTGTTGTGTATAAGATTCCCTTGTCATGCGGGAAACACTATATCGGCCAGACGGGGAGATGTCTGAACGAGCGCCTAATGGAACACGCTCGCAACGTCAGAAACGGGCAAGGCGGATCGCTAGTTGACCACATTCTCGCATGCAAGTAAAAAACCTGTAAGCCTTTCTTTGATAAATGTCTGGTAATCGGAAAAAGCTGAGAAAGGGTAACGCGCGAAATCATTGAAGCCGAAAAGATAAATAGGTCAGGATGCTCGTGTGTAAGCACACCTTCCATGCTCCTCTCAGATAAAGAGCTCGTTTTTCTAAGGAATTGATACTGTTCGCACATGTGATTACGGTTTTCTGGCGTATAAATGTGATGCTTCAGGGGAATAAAATTTGTTCGAAGTTAGCGCTCGTGCTGTTCGTTTCTCGTCTCTTGTGTCCTCGTCTTTTGCTGCGCTACTGTGTATTGGAACTATGTATCAACAAGCCCAAAAAGCCACGCTACTGAACTTTATTTTTGTTTTCTTTACCATATAGTAAACTTGTTGTTTGTATGAAAAAAAAGACAGCATTCTTTTTGCTTCGCTGCCGAGCTTCAACTAGGCGGCGGTTCCTATGGGCTTGGCCCGTTTTAACAGTATTTACTGCGACAGAGGAAACAAGGACTTGCAGGTATCGATATTGTGTCAATCTGCACTCGCGCTGAAAATCTTTCCTGTAGTTCAGGCTCCTATAATTTCGTGAAAGCGTTAATGGCAGTTGACTGCACAATATTTATTTTGACACTTTGAGCGAGAGGAGTTATATGCCAAAATGGGGTTTTCGCCCCTGGGCTCGAATGATCAGCAGACCCGTTTAGACGCGAAAAAAAAAAGCCTTATCTCCGGAAAGTGCATGGAATCAGGATCTGGCGTTTTGTGCGTAAACTTGAGTGGTGTCTTTGTTGTTGGAAACACCTTCAAAACTTCAGGCTTTTCTAGTAAAACTGGATAGTCAAAACAATATAAAAGAATTAAGAAATATTCGAATGAAGAGAGAATTTTCAAAAGGCGTGAATGTTCAAAGCTGTCTTTCACAGTTCTGTGCTGCGTTACAAGGTAAAGACCACTGGGGACGGGGCATAGCACGAACTTATACAGATCCCTTTGCTTTTGAGTTAAATGGTAATCATTCCAATCTCAGAACCTTTAATTGAGGTAGCCCAAAAGCGATTTTAGGAAGGCATCAGGAGCGACACCACACTCGTGTTTGAAAGCTACACGGGCCGCGATTGTCCATAGAATCACGTACGCATATCATAAAGTCAGCCTAAGATATGGCATAAAATAAATCTTTAAAGTTGAGACAGAATCCCCGCAAAGCATTGCTTCTATTGTTATTTAAGCACCCAGCTACTTGCTCTGCTTTCTTCACGTCAACAGGAAGTAAGTTCAGCTTATCTTGCAAACATTTTGCAGTCAGTTGACGAATTAAAGTTCAAGTGAAGCCCATGTTTTTCTTGTATTTCTGTCTTGTCTCCTCGGTCTGCTACGCGTTGTTGAAAGGATGCATGCTACTAACAGGCAGGTTGCTCGGAATAGAATAACTTCAAAAACATACATTTGCGCCTTAATTGTAAGCAGAGATTTCTGGCTCACGATAAGTAGTAACATTATCACTTTTTAGATTACTGTGAATCTCATACTCGCTGATGCTGCAGCGCCAGAAATTCCGGTTCTTCACGCTTGCGAAAACAAAATCGCATGTCTGCGAAACGCACGAAAAAAAGGACTGACGAATCTGGCTACCTTGACAGCGTTGCCTATTATGCCCGGACGTATAGCACGCGACATTTGCGTGGAGGCTCTTCTGCTTTACGGCGGGATGCCTCCTGGGTAAATATGCCCCGACGGAACCAATCCAATGTGTCTAGGCCCGCAGCTGTTACAATATAATGGTGTGATGTTTTCCACGTAGGCTATGCTGAAAACAAAATCATTCAAATACTGACAACTATCCGAGAAGATAGATACTCTTCTCAGTGCATAACGTAGCTCATGCAGTTTCACGCACACATTTAGCGGGCCCTTTTTTTGCCGTTGCACAGCATTGGGGAATGTCCGTCACTGCAAGAATGTTGGTTGTAGCTCTGAGCCTACACCGCTGTTTTGTGGTTAGGACGCTGCAGCCAATGCGATATTGCGGAACCGAGCTGAGTGAGTTTGCCGATATTCCTTTGATTTCTGAAGCCATGAAAATATTGCAACACATAAAATGACGAGTCAATGGCGTTTAGAAATTTCTACGGCTTCGGCCAGTGCTACGCCACTCAAAAACATCTGGAAAAATGCTGATTAAGTGAACACAAGCAATATTTTTTATTTGGAATACCGTTTAGTCCTTGCGGGCTGTTAATGAGCGGTAAACGAACGCTCCCCACACATCGCATGAGAGCTGTTTCGAACGTCCGCTGAAAAGTTTTATCAGATTCGCGCCCTCTTAACACCTAGGTATCAAGACGGTTCCATTCAATAACAGTTCAGATGAGGCATAAAATTTTGAATGTGCCAATATTTGGCATGTGAGGTTGAATGGCACGAGGATTATTTGTATGGGGTAATAATACCTTCCAGGACATCGTATATATCATGTTAGATCTGACGTTAGGTTTTCCTTATCAAACTCACCACGGAATTTTAGGCGTGTAAATGGTTCTTGGTTTTGACTGGAAAAGTTTTATAAAGAATTGGTTAAATCCTTATAAAATCAGGATTGGCTTGCTGCACGTCTTTATACATTGAGGTACACTCTTTAATGCAGTCTTAAAACCCGTCATAGAACGAAAAAGCTTCTGATGTCGAGGTTAATAATTATTCTGGCAGCGTATTAGAATAAAAAGAAGTGGTAGTGTTTTAACGTACTTAAACTTAGTGGACGTGCGAAAGCACGTGCATAGCCTGGTTGGCTAGTGGCTTTTATTCGCTGGGCCGTCGGCATGTCTGGCTGCGATATTGGACTCAGGGTAAGTACTGTATCGATCGCTTCATGCAGAGACGCGACACATCAGTAGCTAGGCCAGAAAAGACGCCCGGTCCTTTATTGCGCATAGATTTATAGCTGCGGCTGCAGCGAGGGAAAGGGAAAGGAAGAAGGGGCGTTGACATGTTATCAGGCCGCTTACTTGATAGCCACATCTGATACATCTTCTTTCCTCTGTGAAAAGATCAGTTTTGACAATGCTCTAAGAAATTTGCCGAAACTTGTGATCATAAGTTAGCCGTTTCGGTTCCATGCGTGGCCGGGTTGTCCTGCGTGGAATGGCTGGCATGGTTGATCCAGCAGCTGCACCTGATGCTGTGAGCTGCGTGCTTGTGGCAAGTCCATCACGTGGCAAGTCCATGCTTGATCCACCAGCTGCACCTGATGCTGTGAGCCGAGTGCTTGTGGCAAGTCCATTACGTGGCTCACCCTGGCCATCGGCGGCACCAGGACTTGAAGTTCTAGCCTCGGAGCGGATGTCCGCGTCGTCGTCGCTGTCATCGATGACGTTGTAGTGCTCTTGGGTTCGCAGCAGATGTTGCCTATTACGCCTTAGAAGACGGTCGTTGTCCATTCTCACGATGTGGGATCGTGGAGCCACCTTCTGGAGAACCATCGCTTTGCGCGACCATTGGCGGTCGTCACGAACCCGCACCGTGTCTCCTTGCTGCAGTGGAGGCAGTAGTTTGCCCTTGGACGACTGGCGGTGCTTGACTACCGGGCGCTCCTGTTCGACGCTGCATTCAGGCAGAATAGTGCGCAGCCGACGACCCTGCAACAATTCTCCCGGTGATTGTCCGTCCTCTAATGGGGACTCACGATATGATAACAGACCCATCCAGAAGTCGTCACGAGACTCTGCAGTTTTCTTCATAATGCGCTTCACTATTTGTACTCCTTTCTCGGCCAAACCATTCGACCGCGGAAATTCAGGGCTCGAAGTAATATGGACAAAGTCATAGCGCCGTGCAAACTCCGCGAACTCTTGGGAAGCAAACTGAGGTCCGTTGTCGGTACACACTTGGGCAGGAATTCCGTACCGCGCAAAAATAGACGCAACCTTTGTAACGACTTCGCGCGCAGTGGTGACAGCGAGTTTCTCAACGTCTGGAAAGTTTGAATGCGCATCAAACACCACTACGTACATGTCACCAGCGAAATGAAAAAGGTCGATTCCCACCCGGTGCCATGGCACCTTGGGTGTTGGCCACAAAATAAAAGGCTCAGAAGCTTGCTTGTAGGCGTACTTTTGGCATGCGCTGCATTTGCGAATGAGCGTTTCAATGGCACTGCCCATTCCTGGCCAGAAGATCAGGCCCCGAGCTCTGGCTTTACTTTTATTCAGCCCAAGATGTCCCGCGTGCAACTTCTTCAGCATCTCCGCTCTCATTGTCTTCGGTACGACAATTTTGCATCCTTTCAGCAGTATTCCATCAATTTCCGATACTTCTGTTGCAAATGGCTTTAACTCTCCTTCAATCTTAGTTCCTTGTGCCACCTGCTCCAAGACTTTGGTCAAGTATGGATCCGCTAAAGTCTCACTTTGCAGGCGCAGTTTTGTTGGTGTGCTTACTATGCTTGAGAGGACCTGTACAGCATGAACGTCGACGTCTTCGGTTGACTCCAGGACGGCACGGACGGCAGGAGCACGGGACAGCATGTCCGCCAACAGCAGGTCCTTGCCAGGAACAAACTGCAGATCGTAGTCATAACGAAGAAGACGAATAAAGAAACGCTGCAGCCTTGGTGGCATATCTCCGATTGCCTTTTTTGCGATTGCCAGCAAAGGTCTGTGATCCGTTTCAATGACAATCTTGCGGCCATATACCAGCTGGTGAAACTTTTCGCATGCGAAAACAATGCCCAGGGTTTCTTTCTCGATTTGCGAGTACCGTGTTTCGCTATCGGTGAGCGCTCGCGAAGTGTACATGACTGGGCGCCACTCACTGCCATGCTTCTGCAACAATGCTGCGCCTAACCCTAGCCCAGATGCGTCAGCTGAAATTTCGGTTTCTTTCTTCGCGTCGAAGAAGGCCAGCACAGGAGGCGTTGTTAACGCTTCGCAGACCTCTTTCCACTCACGCTCATGAGCCCAACTCCAGACAAAAACGACGTTCTCCTTCACCAAGCTGCGAAGCAGGGACGTTTTATCGCTCAGTCGAGGCACGTACTTGCGGAAATAGTTAACGACTCCAAGCATTCTGCGTACTGCATTTTTGTCATTCGGGTGTGGCATAGCTTGAATGCTTGAAATTAGATCAGAACTCGGCAGTATGCCATGTTCACTGATGACGTCTCCAAGAAATGTTATTTCCTTCACACCGAAGGCACACTTCTCACGGTTGAACGTAAGACCAGCTTCCTCTGCCCTTCTCAGTGCTGCTCGCAAGCGCTCATCGTGCTCCTGTTTGCTGTTGCCACAGATTAGCACGTCGTCAACATATACATGAACCCCTGGCAGGCCGTCGAAGATCTCTGCGAGCGTCTTCTGGAAGACCTCACTAGCAGACGAAATCCCGAAAGGGAGCCGAAGGAATCTGTAGCGGCCGAACGGAGTCGCAAACGTGCATATTCGCGATGTGGCCTCATCTAACGGTATTTGGTGGAAGCCGGAGTTGGCGTCAAGGCGGGAAAACAGTCGCGCCCCTGACAATTCGCACTCAATGTCTTCACGTCCGGGCATAGGGTAGTGCTCACGCATGATGTGCTTGTTAATTTCTCTTGGGTCCATGCACACCCGGAGGCTTCCATTCTTTTTGCGAACTATGACCAAGGGACTCACCCATTCGGTGGGCTCGTCTACCCTTTTGATGATGGACGCCTTCTCCATGCGGTTGAGCTCTTCACGTAGTGGTTCCCTTAGGGAGAAGGGTACCCTCCTAACTGGTTGTACGACTGGAACCGCACCGGGCCGCAGGACCATCTTGTAGTGTCGTTTGACGCAGCCGGTTCCACTGAAAAGGTGCGGGGCCGTTTGCTCTGGTGTTTCATGCCCATCCTGCATGTTAATGGCATCGACAACTGATGGAATGAGGCCAAATTGCAGGCATGTGTTAAAGCCAAGGATTGCTTGTCGGCCTTTTTTCACGATAAAAAAATTCGTCTCTTGCTTCGCTTTGTTCAGGAGCAGTGATGCTGTGGCGACACCCACGTGCTTGATAACGCTGCCATTGTAGGCAGTAAGAACCGCTGTACTCTTGCGCAGGGGCGTTGTACTGCAGATGCGTCGAAAGATGCTGAGGGGAAGAAGGTTTGCCTGGGAGCCCGTGTCAACTTTGAAACTGATGACGCATCCGGAAATCTGGCCTTGCATTGTCCAATCTAGCCCTGCTTGCCTGTTGACACCACATATGCTGACGTCCAAAACTTGGAAGTTTTCATCGCTTTCCACCTCTTCCTGTACTTGGTTGACTTGACGACTTCTGCAGCACAACGAGAAATGATTCATTCTGTTGCAAGTGTAGCAGCGCTTCCCGTAAGCTGGACACTGTCGCGGCGCGTGCGCCTGGTTGCACTGCTTGCAACGAATCCGCCTTTCTTTACCAGGCTGGTTTCTTACGGCGTAGTCAACGTGGACGTCGCCTTTGGACCAGATAGCATTTTGCTGTGCGGCAGTCTCTGCTGCCTTACACATCTCTTCTGCTTTCTGCAATGTGAGACTCTTATCTCGTAGCATTTTTTCTCTGAGCGGGATACTATTAGTGCCGAAAACAATCTGGTCTCGTACCATGGATTCTTCAAGGCCACCAAAATTGCAGAGCTTAGCTTGCGTTCTGAGGTCTCGTGCAAAGGGCTCAAATGGCTCGGACTCACCTTGTACCCGCATACGAAATACATGCCTCTCGTAGACTTCGTTTTCTTTTTCGTCGAAGTAACTGTCAAATTTCTTGAGCAGCGTGTCGTAATCATCTTTGGACTCATCTTTCGCGTAGCTGAAGTTGTTGTAGATGTCCAGTGCCTCGTCGCCGGCAGCGCTTAGAAGGATCGCTGCTTTGACTGCTGCTGACTTTGGGGTGGCGGTCGACGTCGCTGTCAGGAACAGTTGCAGCTTCTGCTTGAATATTAGCCAGTTTCTTCTGACATTCCCAGTCAACTGAAGTGGTCCCGGCGGTTTCACGATGTCCATTGCTTCGGCTTCTTGAATAATCCAGCTGGGCACACCGGGTCACTTCTGACACCATGTATCGATCGCTTCATGCAGAGACGCGACACATCAGTAGCTAGGCCAGAAAAGACGCCCGGTCCTTTATTGCGCATAGATTTATAGCTGCGGCTGCAGCGAGGGAAAGGGAAAGGAAGAAGGGGCGTTGACATGTTATCAGGCCGCTTGCTTGATAGCCACATCTGATACAAGTACTAATCGAGCTTAAGCTGATCTGATTTGTTCGCGCCGCACATGCAATTTGATGAAGTTGACAATGAGCAATGAACAGCGTGAGAGTGTGTTGCAGTTTATCGCGAGGCATGGTCGGCTCTACCTGTCAACACGTGGCTCGATAGGAAAAACATTTTTCTGTCTTCTGCAAACTGCCGCTTGTGCAATGTGCCTGAAACAATTGAACATTGTTTTATAGACTGCAAAGACGCGACTTTGTTTTGGGATGTGTTGCAGAGGATGCTAAAGAGAGATTTTCTTCTAAATTCCTACAGTGTGCGCTACCTTGTTGTTTCCCAACCTGACTCGAAACCCTATGATATGATTCTTCTGATTGGACTTCATAGCCTTTGGAAAACGGGCATGCAAGACCGCAACATTGAACCTGTTGATTCGCCTGGAATTCAGTTTAGCCGAATGTTGATGCAGGTAATGGACATTTACAGAGAATTGAACTTTTCACCGGATTCGTTTCCTCTCCTGATGCGCTGTATATCCTCGCTGGTTTTTTAGTTCTGTTACGTTTTCTATCATGTTTGTGCGTAGCGCCTACCTAGCTGCTCTGTAAATAGTTTTTTTGTGTGTACACACACACACACACACACACACACACACACACACACACACACACACACACACACACACACACACACGCACGCATACGCACGCGCACAGGCACGCGCACACGCACACGCACACACACATATATGTACTATATATATCCTTTCTGGACATAGCCATGTAGAGTAAATACCATGAAAGAAAAAAATAGCATAGTGCCCTCGCGCAGTGGCCCGCGAAGTCAATCTGTCCGCGCCGCCGATCTTTCGAAGCAAAGTCGCGGCAAAATTTATTTTATTTCTGCGTGGCCTGTTGCTTTGTTAGGTTTTGCCAAGGTCACCTCAATGTTAAGCTTCACATAAACTCAGGGAGCCGGTTAGACCTCGTGAAGTAAAAGTACTCTTTCACGGGGTCAAAGCCACCCAAGAATCTTTTGGCGTGCCTAACCTTGACGATACAGAAATAAAAGAAATATTACCGGACTGCTTTTCGAGGACGGGATGGCGCGAACAGACCAGCTTAGTTGACCACTGCACGATAGCACTATGCTAGCACGGCTTTTTGTTCTTTTGTTGCACTTTGCCATCGCCATAGCCGATTACGCCTTGTATTAAACTGCAACACAATCGCGCTGTGTATAGCACATCGTCGTCTCCATCAGCTTCTGTCTGCGGCGCGATCAGGTTGGATCAGTTTAACCTCCATCAGTGCTTAAGCTGAGTCTAATATCGTCGTAAGACGTGCCAACAACCCAGGAAGGCAAAACAATAAGCCAACAAGGCTAGACGCACGTTTCGCTCGTCTACTCAGCTCAACAGTGTTAAAGCCCTATCAGTTTTTAATGCTAAAGCATTCGCCTCATGAGTGGCACGTGCAGGACCAGTTGGCAGAGCGTCTCCGCACGAAATGTCTGTCATTCATTAAAGAGGCAATTAATAGAACAGTTGAGAACATAATTATGTAATTAGGATGACTCAATAATTAAGTCACGGAATTTATTGAATAATTGGGCAATTAATTGAACGGAGTAATTAATTATTCCTATAACTACACCACTTAATCGCTGCGTAAATCGTATTTATGAATTCATCAATAAATGAATTAATTTCAGGAAGAAATAAATTCAATTACGTTCAATGAGGTCACCAGAAATACTATTAGTTTGGTAATTATAAATTGACCGAAATAATAATTAGTACTTTGTTCGCACATTCATCAGTAACTGAAGCCTACTGATGAGTTACTTAATTACTGAATTAGTTAATGGACAAATGTAATATCTATGGAACGAACTGCATATATATTAAATAGTACATTGGTGAGCTTACTAGACGCTCTAACAAGGGACCCGTGTCTCCGATCGGATATGGAAGAACCAAAGTTAGAGCGAAAACACAGATTAGAGATGGCGAAGGAATAAGGAAACGAATACGCGGCAACATAATGGGCAACATTACTGCACCTAAGCAGACGTAAGTGTACACGTAGAATATTTACAGCGGAGCTTTTGGGCGCTCGATGTAGAGCTGATGGTGAGATTTTATGGCGCAAGGGCATCTGCTGCCAAACCGCGTCATGGCACAAGGTTGCTTCTTTTGCTCAGTGTGGGGTCAAAGACAGATTTCCCAAACATTTTACCCTAAAGAAGCCGAGCAACCGTCAGGGGAAAGTTTGTAGGCATTATTCCACCGGTGGGTACCCGGTGGCTCTGGGGATCGAACCCAGTTCCTCTCGCACGCGAGGCATGTGCTCAAACGAGTAGGCCATCGCTACGGTCCGAAATTAGGTTGGTTTATGGTTTATGGGGTTTAACGTCCCAAAGCGACTAAGGCTATGAGAGACGCCGTAGTGGAGGGCTCCGGAAATTTCGACCACCTGGGGTTCTTTAACGTGCACTGACATCGCACAGTACACAGGCCTCTAGAATTTCTCCTCCAAAGAAATTCTAGCCGCCGCGGCCGGGATCGAACCCGCGTCTTTTGGGTCAGCAGCCGAGCACCATAGCCAGTGAGCCACCGCGGCGGCGGTCCGAAATTAGAATTGCTGTATAAGTACCTAGAATGCGTGATTGTTTTTCTTGCTATATTAGACAAACGCCATCACAAGACTGCAAAACGTACATGAAATGAGAGGAATCAAACTTGTTTCCCTAGTTTAGCACCACACCGTTGCTGACAGTAAATTCTAAAACCTACTGTAATCATGCTTCGCGCCACTTTTTTTGTTCAAGAGCACATGTTCACTGAAAACGGTGTTTTCTTATCAACAACACGCAATTTTGTCAGTGGTGTTGACTAACTGTTAAAAAAGAAAACGTTTGTGATTTTTGGCGTTTACAGCAGATGGTTCCGCCCATCCACATAACGATTATTTGGTTCGTAACTCACTGAGGTATAATATAAATCAAACAGCACAATGTCCATGCGAAATGCGCAGTGCCCAGCGCTTGTACTGAGTGCATGTTTTGGGGACGCAGGAATAAATATAGAGTTGGTAAATTCATCAGGAAACGAAATTTGGGGAAACAACCGTGGTGATGTACCCAGTTTGGGGCTTCAACCCTTCGTCTGGTCGTGTGGGAGATCCGTTTGTACTGCGCTGTGAGACGCCCATCAGTCAGTTCAGCAGCCGTGTAGTGTACCCCGAGCTGGAGCAGGTTTTCAGTCGGGAAATTTTCGGGAAGGTGGAGGGTTGTTTCATATGGTGCGCGAATGATTCTGCCTAGGGACTCTTCCTCAGCTAGACAGAGATGAACGTAAGGGATAGTATATGTCAAACGACTGAGAAAAAAGACCAGCACTAGTCGCCATTTGTCCGCATCCCCCATTCCGTGTTGTTGGCGCTTGCTTGGAGTTGACCAATTACCGCATTATTTTTCCTAATGTTCTGTAGAAGAATTCCTAGTACCCTGATGGTTTTGACTGCGGGTATCTTGGCATCGTTGAGGGTGATCATCACATCAGAGGGGTTTGAGTCTGAAGGTTTTTCACGAAGGACCAAGAGTTCCGATTTACTCGGGAAGTGCGCCCTAAAGTCGGACAGGTACGCCGAGAAGGCGATCGCATCGAAAACCGCAAGCAGAGGTTTTAGTGTGCAAGCGAGCGTGTAAGCCCCGAAACAGGCCTGTATGATGTACAATCGGTTAGTCTCCTGTGAAACGTCAAAATTCGCTCGTTACTCCGGACTTATCGTCCAGTAATGACAATCAGCTTTCGCTCACTAATACGCTAAGGCGGTAAACACAGATACAAAAAATATTTTATCCAAAATAGGCCAGAAAGGGTGAATTTTCGGCAAATTCACATTTCAGGCAAACTGTGCACCTGCTTGAAAGAAAGAGAAACTTGTGGCGGCTTATTACAAATATACGAAGTGGAAATCAATGCAACTGGAGAAGAAATCTGTGCCTTCCATACAAATAAATGGGCTGTGATCGATTTTAGCCTGCAGTAGCTCCTTCGTCTCTGTACACAAATTCGAGCACTGCGGTACACTGCCTATTCTCCACTACAGATCCTTGGGACAGTGCAAAAGCTTTGTCAACCGCCACCAAAATTGTCTGGGCTTGCAAGAATGAAACCTTGACGCTCAACATCCATCCATCTATTATAAAGGTGAGTTGCATGCTTTCTTAACATATCACACGTCTGTAAAATGAAAAAAAAAACATACATGATGAATTACGGATTCGCCCTCCCATTGTTCTTGTTGCCTGCCAACTTCTTTTGCTTTGACTGCATTTTACGCTACTTCCCCTACAAGCTGGAAAAAGAAGTAGCCCCTGGGCTGAACGTTACTGCTCAGTATGCTGGGGGTAACACTGACCGCAAAATTCCACCTGAGAAATAAAATGATGCACAAAATGCATCGAGCAGTTTGAAATATCCTACACCACAATTCAGGGGAAACGTTACCACATGATTTGAACACGGCATCCGTCTATACGACCAATACAAACAAAACGCCCAAGAAGGAGAGTATACACTGTCAGTAGGCGTTTGCCAAGGTGGGGCTTTTAACCAGGCACATACTGATTAAATTCCCATGGTCCAGCTATTTATTTATATACATACTGCAAACCATGGTTAGGTCCAAGCAGGAAGGGCAGGTTTACAAAAAGCAAAATTATAGCAACAAAAATACAACAATACAGCAAAGATAATGTAGCAAAACAACAATACAGCAATGCAAGACAAAGCAGAAAAAATACATAATACGCAATATCAAAGATGGCTGAGGAACGCGTCTGGTTTTCAGGGTTGATTAGGTTCGGTTAATGAGTTCCAGTCGGATATGGTGCGTGGGAAAAAGGAAAACTTGAACGAGTTAGTCCGGGGAAAATGTGGTTTTAAAAGAGCTTTCTGATAGCGTCGTGCATTCCGTGTTGGCATTGGGGAAAGATAAGCAGAAGGGTCAAGTCTGAGTTTATTGTTAAGAAGTAATGAAAGAAAATCTAAACGAAAATTTCGTCTTCTTACCTGTAGTTATTCAATACCGTTAGCATGCATCAAGTTTGAGGGGGAGTCAGTGGGTAGATATTTTGAATATATGAATCTAATTGCTTTCCTTTGAATGTTCTCGAGCTTTCTTATGTTAGACTTAGTATAGGAGCCTCAAATTATGCAAGCATATTCAAGCTTGGGTCTAATTAGAGTATTATAACCTAAGAGCTTAACGTTAGCGGCGGCGTTTCGAAGTTTATGCCTTATATAACAGAGCTTACGGAATGCGAGTGAACAGATGTTATCTATGTGAGAGTTCCAAGAAAGGTAATTAGTAAGTGTTACACCCAAGTACTTTACGAACGCTACTTGTTGCAATGGTGATGATTCTAATTCATATACATATTGTAGAGCATTTATTTTGTTAGTTATGCGAAGAGAAACGCTTTTATCTGCGTTCAGTGTGATGTCCCAGCGCTTGCACCACTGTACAATATTAGTAAGCGTATTTTGTAGGTCACTCTGATCGTTTTCATTGCTAACATCGCGAAATAAGACACAGTCATCAGCATATAATCGAATATGTACGCCAGGGCAAACTTCACCGATGATGTCTTTAATGTATATTAGAAAGTGTAGTGGCCCCAGTACGCTTCCCTGTGGCACACCTGATGTGACTGGGAGACAGCCAGACTGGTGCCGACAGATTGAAACATGTTGACTCCGGTTAGTTAAATAATCATTTATCCAGGAAATAAAAATAGGCGGAAGTCCAATAGTTTTTAGTTTTAGAATTAGGCTGTGGTGTGAAACTTTGTCAAACGCTTTACTGAAATCTAGAAAGATTGCGTCAATCTGGCTGTTATTGTCAAGTGATGCCGCAAATGAATGGATAATTGAAAGTCGTTCAGTTACTGTGGAAAACCTTTTGCGAAAACCATGCTGGTAATGTGTCAGAATGTTGTTGCGATCTAAGAATTCATCAATGCTAGTTGCGAAAATATGTTCCATTAATTTGCAGCAAGATGACGTTAAGGATATGGGTCGATAATTGGTCGCCTGAAGGCGGTCACCTTTTTTAAATACAGGTACCACTCGGGCTATCTTCCAGTCCTCAGGTACACACCCGGTTAACAATGACGGGCGGAATATAATAACCAAAAACCTGGCCAGAGATTCAGCATCCCTCCGAATAAAACCGTTAGGAATATCGTCGGGCCCTGGGGTTGATTTAGTTTTCAGGTTTAGTAAGATTGAAACGACACCATCATACGAGAGGAAGTTAACTTCAGATGGATGGGCTCAAGTTGTGCTTGGTGCATCGTACGGTTTTGGTTGAGAAAATACACTGTGCAAGTAATTTTTAAAATGGTGAGAAATGGCAGGCTGATTGGTAAACGCTGTACCGTTGATAGTCATTTCATAGGGGCTTTTTTATCGCTAATGTGGCGCCAGAATTTACCCCCGGCTCGTTTGTTATGAAGTTCGGCAGAGTTGTTTTGAAATAATAATCTTTTGAACCGCGTACAGCAAGGGCGAGGCTTTCTGTTAAATGGTTGATCTTGCTCTGTTGTGCGCGATGTTTTTTTAGCCTTTTGATTCGGCGTCTGAGATGAATAATACTGCGTGTCATCCAAGGCGTCTGCTTGCGAATGTTTATGTATTTTAAAGGTATGAAAATTTTAAGGCAATAGTGACACATTTTCTTAAACTGATTCTAGAGTGCGCAGGAGTAGGTTCCATCAAATTCGACAATGCATGTTTCAAGATGCTCAATAACTGAGGCGTCATCGGCACGTGTGAAGTCAATGATACGATGTGCTTTACATGTTTTTGTCTTGGCAAGCGGTTTTATGGGAATGAAAACACTAACAAGATGATGATCTGAAAGTCCTGGTGCGACAGACACGTTGCAATCATGGAAAACATGGGGAACAAATGCAAGATCCAATAATTTACTCATGCGAAATTCGCGGGTTGGCTCGCGAACCACTTGACACAAGTTGTGCGTAAACATAATGTCGAATACAATATCCTAGTCTTTTTTGTACCCGGAACATGGCTGCAGACGTTCCCAGTCAACGCCAGGTAAGTTCGAATCACCGAATAGCAATATTTTACTCTTTTTGTAATTTGACATGTGAACTTGTAACTTAGTTAGATAATCTTGTGTTACATTAGGAGGCCTGTAAACCGCATACAAAATAAAGCAATGTCCCCAGCAAAACAGTTTCATGCAAAGGCACTCAAGATCAGGTACATCTTCTAGCGAAAGAGCCTGTATATTTTTTTTAATGAGTACTGCAACTCCTCCACCTCTCGAGGGCCTATCCTTGCGAAATACCTTGTACGAGGGTGGAAAGATGAGGTCATGCTGTGCAGCCATATTTCTGTTATAACCGCAACGTGAGGGTCATGTTGTAGGAGAAATGATTTCAAGCTGCTCGGTTTTATTGGCGACGCTTGGAGCGTTAACATTAATTATTCGGAGATGCTTATTCACTGTCACTGTTGCAATTCCTTTGTCACCTCTATTACGTTTGTTTTGGGGAAATCGGTATTTAGAAGCAGAGACCTTTTTATGGTCTCTTCCGAATAAAACTTTATGATCTCTTTTATGATCTCTTCCGAATAAAACTGTTTCATACCTTCGGTTGAATTGTCGTCTATAATAGAGGGAGGATGTGTATAACCCGACGAGGCATTCTACCCAACTTAAAGTAAGGTTTGGTCATTTTCGTCGAAAACAGACAGGCTTGCTAAGGATCCCAATTAGAACTAATTTTGTTATCTACGCAGAGAATTTACCAAATTTCGTACCTCTAGGTATGTAACTTCCTATGACTATTTGAGAACAGCTTTTGACTGGAAGCTAGTTGCTATAGTTCTCGAGTAATGACAATTACCAGAGTCGTATAGTGCAGTGATGATTAATATATGTGGTGTTTCGAGAAGCCTTTCAATAATGTTTGAAAGGGGCGCTTTTGATGTAACCAGAATCTGCGTACGTCATAATAATGCCAGTGTTGGCGGATCTAAAGACATGCGAATCACGTTAACTAGTTAAGTGATTAATCCAATTCGAATCGTTAACATTTTCACTGTTACCACGTAGTATATACAGTACAGTACCACGCGACAATTTCTGTTACGGTACAATCTGTTACCGCACCACGCGACAATAGGTACTTTTAGCATAGCGTATACCGCTACCACTTACCGCGTACCCCGAGCCGCCCCTGCGCATGCGCAGATCTCTCTGAGGATGATAGATGGCGCCACGTTCCTGTCAGCACCGTGCTAGCCTGCCTCGCCGGGACCAAGCAGCGCGTGTGCACTGCGGAGCGCAGTAGGCGGTAAGCGGTAGCAGTAGGCGCTATGCTAAAGATATCGAATCTCTGCCCTCCCGCGCTAGAGCCGCGAAGTGGCGAGGATCGAGGAGCATCGCAGCACGGGCGGGGCAGATATTGCACTTGGTGCGTGACGTCATGGGGTGACGAGTTTTGACAGAGGTCGCTTTGCGCTTCCCGCAGGCACCTGGTATTCGAAAGGCGCAACCAATGGCCAAAATTATTCGAGGCAGATAGGATGGGGTAATCGCATTTTTAAATAATAAAAAGTGATATGGTAATTACTATCACACATCAAACTTATTAAACATACACCGTGGAATTCTAGATTTAGCCCTTGAAAATCATATACCAAAGAACTTTAAAAAGGCAGTTCATGCAGTGCTGGCTTCCTGTACGTGAACTACACATACTCCCCCTGTGTGATTTTTAACATCTACGCTGTCTTCCCGTGCTCTATATCTTCTTTGGTTCACACGAGCTTATGTTGGTTCTGAGTCGCCTTCAAGGTGTTTAACTGCGGTGTTCGCTGCACATAACTTCTGCGAATCCGTATACAGCTGGTTCGGTCGACAAGCCGTCGGCGTCGTAGTCGCTGTGAGCGCCGTGCGTCGGAAAAAATCCTATCATGCCACCTGCTTGCCGCAGAATGTTCCTTAATGTGTCATACGATTCAGCCAGTCGTGCAGCAGAAAACATACTAGGTGAGTTAGAGCCTAGCTCACGGTAGGCATTCGAACCGGCAACCTATAATCGAGGTAGACGGCGATCTATAATGGGGGCTGGTATCATGCGCGCTTTGGGTGTCCACTGAGACAAGCGACACTGTTACTGCGCCATTTACTGTCTTCAAACCAGCAATTTTCGATTTGTCCATCTCGCCGAGCGGGTAATGGCATTTCGCAGGCTCCCTAGTAGCGCTGCAAGACGCTGTCGCGTTCCACTCTTAAAGGCGAAGCTTAAGCGGTCTCCAACTTTTGACGTAATGGCGTTTGTCAGAAAAGCCGGTGTCGTCGTCGGCTGAGTGGCGTTGGCCGTTAGTGAAAAATCCCAGATGAATTAATTAATAAATAAAATCGAGTAGGAAATTGGTCGAGTTGGGGAGTCGAACGAGGGCCTCCGGTAAGAGACGAGCACTCTATCCACTCCGCCACTGCAGCTTGATGGTTTGGAATGAACAAAGGCGCGTCTAGTGAATAGGTGGTGTCTTGGATATTTTAGATATATGTAATGTGGTGTGTGTTAGTAACTATGTGCGTGGAAATTACAGAAGTCGCAGTTAAGCGAGTACCAAAGTACGTTTCCGTTATTTTTCCTCTTCACTCGGCGCGCATGTAGCGCCATCTGGCGGCGCCCACTAAAACTGGCAATTGCTTAGCTCGGCTATGCCAGGATATACGTATCGAAAGCGAGTGCAACGAACCGGCAATTGCGGATTGACGTCATACCAAACGGCGACGGCGGTGGCTCGGCGGCGAGGCGCGCGGTGTGGCGTCATGCCAGATGGCGCGGCGAGCACGTGGAGTCTGCCAGCTGCGGCGGTTGCTTGGCAACGGCTCAAAGCCGGTCTCTGTGCCTCCTAGGATCACCGCCACGGCGAAATCGCAAGTTCATGGCCAATGTAGCTTTCGCTACCGTTACAACATCAGGACCAAGGCATGCCAATGAAATGGATCCGCTTTATTCTAAGCAGGCGTACATATATACCGATAAGTGACGTCACACGGTTCACGCTCAGAGATGGTCGCGCCAGATACACATGCGGGCGTTTCAGCCGACTTGCTGCGTTATCACACTCTTTCCCGCTTAATTTAGTTACAGGCCATCACTCAAAAGTTTTGCTGGTATAGACACCAGACACCATCAAAAACCACACCCTCCTCCTCTCCTCACAGCGTACGCCACTGCCACTGTAGCCTTTTTACTTTGCACTGTTCGTAAAATGCCCCTTCTGCTAGGGCCAAAGCATTGGCCTGCAGTATGGTTAAATAAACAAATAAATAAATGAAAATAAACAAATAGCGCGCAATGCAGCGACTCCCGCTCGTCTCGTTCGGGCGCAGTGGGGCCATGCGGGGACGCAGGAATCACGCGGTGAGTGGCGAACAACGCAGCGCACATCCTAGGCGCGTTCACCACGAAGCCTGCGGCTTGCTGCCCGTTCGTTCGGCGCGCAGGCTATGCTGGCGTTCGTGGCATCGGGTTTGTCGAGAACGACATGCCGACGAACTAGGACTGTAAAACTTCAGTCCCACTGGTTTCCCATTACGCTATCGCGTCATACCAGCAAAGCTTACTTTGAGTGCCCCCTCCAATTTTTGTGAAAGAAGCCAACAGCCACAGAAACCAAGGGGCACAGGGGATTTTTAATTAATTTATTTATTTTGTGGTGTTGATCAATTTAGAATATTACTGAATATGTTATCACTTAAAGCTAATTGATTAGAAAAGCAGAAGAAAAAACAACCACATGCTGCCGGTGGGATACGAACCCACGACCTCAGAATTACGCGTCCGGTGCTCTACCTCTGAGCTACGGCGACGGCTGTCAAATCTTCTGCTTTCGGGGGTATTTATGTTTACAAGTAACCTAACCTTGAGAGTGTTCATCAGCGCCACCCACGTTCATAAGCGGCGGACGTAGAACGTCCTGAGTTGGCGCAGGTGTGACGTAGAACGTCATCGAACGGAGAGGGTGGAAACTGCGTGAGAACCCTCTTATGCTTCCTATGGAGTCAAGGCTGCCAGAACCGAGGCCCTCGCTAAGCAATTAAACAAACAAGGGAAGAGGAATGAGGGGCTCGTTATAAATATGAAAGAAGCCAACAGCCACAGAAAAGAGTGTTCATCAGCGCCACCCACGTTCATAAGCGGCGGACGTAGGACGTCCTCAGTTAGCGCAGGTGTGACGTAGAACGTCGTGAAACGGAGAGGGTGGAAGCTGCGTGAGAACCCTCTTATGCTTCCTATGGCGTCAAGGCTACCAGAACCGAGGCCCTCGCTAAGCAATTAAGCAAACAAGGGAAGGGGCATGAGGGGCTCGTTATAAATATGAAAGAAGCCAACAGCCACAGAAACCAAGGGGCACAGAGGATTTTTAATTAATTTATTTATTTTGTGGTGTTGATCAATTTAGAATGTTACTGAATATGTTATCACTTAAAGCTAATTGATTAGAAAAGCGGAAGAAAAAACAACCACATGCCGCCGGTGGGATACGAACCCACGACCTCCGAATTGTTGTTTTTTAACACGGATGCTATTTAATCCGGAGGTTGTTGCGTTAGTCGTCCGCAGCGGCATGTTCTTCGTGCCCAGCGGTGCTGGGTTCGCTGTAATTAGGTCACCCACGCGCGCCTGACGCCTCCTTTCGGAGCGAACGACAACTATTGTATTGTCGTCCGCTCTGACAGTGGCCGTAAACTTAGTCGAAGCAACGCAAACAGCATCGCTGTGTCAACACTCTTACACGAGAATGTAATCGGTCCTACAATTTTTGTTTATTTCACCAAACATTGGCACGTTGGCTCGGTCATTAGGGTGCTCGTCTAAGTCTGAGTACCTGGGTTCGAACCCGACCATGGCGGCCGCGATTCGATGCAGGCGGAACGCAAAATACGCCCGTGTGCCGTCAAATGTCACTGCACGTTAAAGATCTCCAGGGGTCTATATTATTCCGGAGACCTCCACTACCTATGCTCCGCTACTTAGCCTGGACTCCTTGCCAACACTCCGGGCTCCGGGCTTTCTTTCTTTCTTTCTTTCTTTCTTTCTTTCTTTCTTTCTTTCTTTCTTTCTTTCTTTCTTTCTTTCTTTCTTTCTTTCTTTCTTTCTTTCTTTCTTTCTTTCTTTCTTTCTTTCTTTCTTTCTTTCTTTCTTTCTTTCTTTCTTTCTTTCTTTCTTTCTTTCTTTCTTTCTTTCTTCCTTTCTTCCTTTCTTTCTTTCTTTCTTTTTCTCTTCCTTTCTTTCTTTCCTCCTTTCTTTCTTTCTTTCCTTCTTTACTTCTTTCCCTTTCTTACTTTCTTTCTTTCTTTCTTTCTTTCTTTGTTTCTCTCTTTCTTTCTGTCTGCCCTACTTACCTTATCTCTTTCTTTCACTCCATCCTTTTTCCATTGCCTTATGGCGTGGTTCGGGTGTCGACCGAGATATGAGAGAGAATTATTGCGCCATTTCCTTTCTTCAAAACCAATTTAATTTGATCTCTGTTTCTTTAATTCACTCCCTGCTCCATCCGTTCCCTCACTGTGGGGTTGTGTCCACCGACTAGTGTGACAGTGACTGCTTCCTCCCGTTTCTCAAAGAAATTTTCCCAGTGCGGGTCATGTAAGCCCGAAGTAGTTAACGTCGCCGTGCCTTTCCTCAATGAAACAAAAATTTCTCTTCATTTCGGTAGAAAAATTGTTCATTTCAGGTACCCGCTGCGGTGGCTATGTGGTTAGTGCACTCGGATACTAATCCGGAGTACCGCGATGCGAATCCGAGCATGGCGGCCGCGTTTCGATGGAGGAGAAGCGCAAAAGGCGCCCTTGTTTGTGCTGCGTCAGCGCAGGGTCAATCATCCCCAGAAAGAGAAAAACTTTATTTAAAGGGTCGTGAAATGCTTTCCGAAAATTTTGAACGACGTGTGTATTTGGAATTCTGACCATTCATTCTATAGTATACCTTGGTTCGTTTCATCGTCTGGGTTGATTGAATAGCGAAAAATACTAAATTTTGGTTTCCCAGCGCGCGTCCCCCTCAACTTACAGCAAACGTCATCTTAAGAAGCCGATCAGAGGCTCCTGTCGTCAACACAACATGGCGGCTTAGCGAGGCCTGTTGAGGACTCGAATGCGGCACCAGTCACCGATTGCGAACTGCCGCCTACTGCAAGCAGGGACACGGAGCGGCAAGCATCTTTGCGCCGCTAGACTCATGCCCGGCCCACATCCGGTGTAACACTTTGCCACCGCACACCAGCGCCTGCGCGCTGCTTGGCTACTGAAGTTCGCACCAGAAAAGACAAAATAGCGAGGTTATCAGAAAGACTGGCGGCTGTACTCTGGCGGCGACAAAGCATGCCTGCCCACGTAGCGCGCTTTCGGCAATGGTGCTGGACGCGGGCGCGCCGGGCGACGAACTGCACTGCTCTCTGGCTGCCCTGGTCGTCGCTAGGCCTGTTTCGCATCGAAGCCGCCGTGGACATCGCTTCGGAAGTAGCCTGGGTTATAATCAAATGCCTGCTTTTGACATCGCTTTACTGTCAAGAGCATCGTCTCACAACAAAAAATATGATCATTTTTGCGGTGCGCTAGGCAGCGGAGCTAGCGGACGCCAGGCGCGCAAGCCGGACCGCAACGGCCGGGAATTGCGGCAGCTGAGCGGCGGTTGTGGCAAGAAATTTGCTCGTACTACAGTTGCTGCTTCTACCAGCAACTCGGCATTGTTCAACGATCCTCAAAAATGATCAATTTTCCACACTTCTCGCTCCCACAGTTTATTATTTACGTGAAGAAAAATCCCATTTTTATGACGCCAGCGGACGGGATCCATGCTTGCCGGCCGGCCTGCAGGCTCGATGTATTTCGCATTCGCACCAGAAATGACAAAACAGCCATGCTACCAGAAAGGCTGCCTGCTATACTCGAGCAGTGGCAGCATGCCGAGCGGCAACGACGCCGCCTGCAGGCGCGCCGGGCGATGAACTGCGAGGCGCGCCGGCGGCCATGGTTGTCGCTAAGCCTACCTGGTTTCGCATCGATACTATCGATACCGCAGCTGAGGGAGCTTCGGAACTGGTCAGCGCTGTAAAAGGTACTAATCTCGTCACCCCTTTAACTGTGAACCTGTCCCGTAATAAAATAAAGATATGCTCGATCTCCGCGACGCCCTCAACAACGGAGCTAGCAAATGCCAGCTATGCGAGCGGCGACCAGGCAGCAAATAAAGCGGTCATGGGATGAAATTTGCTTGTATCGCCCAATTAAATACTGCTAGCAACTCGGCATAAGCCAACGATCCTCAAAAATGATTCATTTTTGGCATTCATCTATCCATATGAACGTGAACAAATAATACTAGCGTGTTTTTCTGACGCGGCGCGGCCCCGAGAAACGCGCCCCCACGTCATTATGACGCTGGCGCTCTGCGCGCTCGCACTCTGCCCCTTGTCAGTGCGACGCTCCGCGTGCGGCCTGTCATTGACAGCGGTTGGGCGCAGGCGGCGCGCTGCTGTCAGTCGTTGTTACGCCGTTCGCAACGGCACATCGCGCGCCTGGCAAGTAGCAGTCGTGCCGAGAGCCCGCGACACCTCTGCCTGCGGGAGCCCCGACCGTGAACCTCCGAACCCGGTCGTGGACTCGAGTCTTCATCTCTATCGCAAGGGGTGGGTTGACTCGCAGCCCCATCTGCAAATTATGCCTAACCCTCTTCACGCTTCTGGAATATATTTTTCTGCAGCAAAGAACAGAAGCGCGGAGCCGATGCACGCCGCGATAGCTGACTCGTACGTTCGTATCGAGTTCATGTAAGCAGAGAGTCGTCGAGATGGGCTGACCTTGCTCAGCTCGATTCTCTGACTCAAACCACCGCTGTCACCCAGGCCACCAAACCACCGCTGTCCTCCAGGCGTCGCACTTCCTGGGGCTTGGGCGTCGTTCGTAGACTGGGCGGGCGGGGGCAGGGAGGCGGCGTTCGGGAACAGCTGGTTCACGTCGAAGAGGCGGACTTCGGCTCCCGCGTTGGGGCTGAGGACTGCGTAATGCAGCGGCGTAGGTTAATGCTGGAGCTTCAGCAGGAGGCGAAGATGACGGGGTGCCAAGCGCATGCTGCACTTCTTCGCGTACGATTTCCTCAAGGGTCGCTACTTGAGGCTGGTTGGGAGATGGTAGCAAGCGACGGAGCTCTTCCCGCACAATTTCGCGGATAACATCCCGCAGGTGGCCTCCGAATGCTGTGCCATCTGAGAGGGCAGAAGAGGTCACTTGGGGCTGTCGAGGAAAATGACGGGCTCGTGCTTCCAAGGTTTTCGCAATGGCGGCTGCTTCAGTGGTGAATTCCGCGACCGCCGTCGGTGGATTGCGGGTGAGACCGCCGAAAAGTGCCTCTTTAGCACCACGCATCAGAAGCTCCAACTTCTTCTCCTCCGTCATGTCAGGATCGACTCGTCGAAAAAGGCGCTTCATATCTTCTACATATGCGGTCACTGACTCGTTCGGGTGTTGGATGCGTGACTGTAGGAGCAGCTGAGCTCTTTCTTTCCTGATGATGTTCGTGAAGGCCTTCAGGAAATCCCGTTTGAATAATTCCCACGTCGCTAGAGAAGCTTCGTTGTTTTCGAACCAGATTCTCGCTGGTCCTTCCAAGGCGAAGAAAACATGGCTCAGCTTAGTCTGGTCGTCCCAGATGTTGAACATGGCGACACGCTCAAACTGTTCCAACCATTCCTCGGGATCTTCGCCCGATGGTGCGTTGAACTTGGGCGGCAGTAGGGGCTGGTGTAAAATAATGGGGGCTGGTGTCGTAGCCATGGCTGAAGTCGAAATGGAGGGGTCCTTCTTCGTTCGCGTGCAGTCCGGTAGCAGTCCGAATTCCGGTGGACACCTCTGGAGACGACGGCTGCTTCGCCCTTCGCCTGCGGAGGGGATGGCTTCTGCGTCTTTCGCGGGATCTTCTTCGAGACGGCTCGGGCTGCTCTAACGGCTCCCAGGGGGTGAGGGCGATAGGGATATCCGTTAGCACCTCCACCAGATGTCACGTAGTGGTGACTGCAGTCCGGAGAACAGGATCACAGCGAGAATGTCTTCGAAACAAAACTCTTTATTCGGGCTGACTTGCGCCCTCAAAGAAATGAATCACTCGGCGGCGGCGTAGCAACAAGCGTGCTCGGCGGTCGTCGGACAGAATGCCCGCCGCTGTCGGCCGTGCTCTTTTTAAAGCTGATAGCGAACCTTCGAGATAAAGCGTGGAAGGTTCTACAACTTTCCGGCACAAAGTAGAATTGGCTCCGCCTGAATGCGATCAATCGAGATAATTCTAGGTGCGTCTTGTGTCACAAACGAAGCGATAAAGCGGCGTGCCGGCAGCCTTGAAGCATGAACAAATAAACACAAGAAACAAACGCTACAAAGATTCGCGGCAATATATTTTTCTGCAGCAAAAAACAGAAGCGCGGAGCCGATGCACGCCGCGATAGCTGACTCGTACGTTCGTATCGAGTTAATGTAAACAGAGAGTCGTCGAGATGGGCTGACCTTGCTCAGCTCGATTCTCTGACTCAAACCACCGCTGTCAAGGGACAGCAGCTAGATAGGATCACGAAAGCAAGGCTATATCGAGCCGCTGATACTGAAGCCAAGGAGGATGGAGAAGCAGAACCGAAACCGAAACTGGCTTAGGTCAGTGATTGATTTGAAGGAACAAACAGCGCGACGAAACACGGACACACGTAGAAAAGACACACACACGAGCGCTGACTCACAACTGAAAGTTTATTCTGGTGGAAAGACCCTTAAATAGAAAACATGAGGGGGTGGGTAACAGGGCTGGTCAGCGATAACCGGTAATCAGTGTGGTCGCGTCAAAGGATGACACAAAAACACAACAGGGAACAAAAGAAAGTTATAAGCGATAAAAGACGGTGTAAAGGGCCGCGTAACAGTGGTCAGGTAGGTAACAATAACAAATACTATGAAAAAGTAGCCAAAAGAGCGGGGAAAGGTAAAACCTAAGAAGAAAACAGATGAAAATTACACAGGTGAAACCATAAAAATGTAAAAACGTGAAGAAGGTAAAAGTTTTAAAAAACGTGCCCAAAAAGGGGGTGTAGAACTAAAAGCAAGATAAAAGCGGAGCAACAAGGATTCCGTGAATTAATCAGTTGTGTGTGGCGCACCAGAACCTTGGGCGTTAGTCAACGCACCCAGAAAATCTAGCTCTTTTTTTTGACAAGGAGAGGGATGGAGTACTGACGCAGTCTTGACCGGTCTCAAAGTGAAGAAGCAAGCGACGCGCCTTTGTAAGTCCCTCAAATTGGAAAATCTAGCCGGTAGTATTCTGTCTGCGAGTCGTCTCAGTGGTAACGTGTTTTTCTCTGCAAAGACCCATAAGTCCCAGACCCCGTTCCGTGTCATAGTTTCTGAAAAAGAATCTTGGCAAAAGTTGGTCGCAGTTTTTCTTAGGGATAAGCTGAAGTTACTAACCGTTGACGACCCTTTCGCTGTCAACGGATCAGATAAGATCATCGAATATTTAAACACTGTCCATGACAAGAACTTAAAAGCCTTTTCAGTAGACATTAAGG
The DNA here is from genome assembly GCF_055824585.1 of Amblyomma mixtum. NCBI lineage: Eukaryota > Metazoa > Arthropoda > Arachnida > Ixodida > Ixodidae > Amblyomma > Amblyomma mixtum. The sequence goes on from NC_143015.1 coordinate 24,931,378, forward strand.
ATTTATATTACTCTTTACCGCATAACGAGTTAATGCTTTGCATTGAAGCCGCCATTGATTCTTTCGGAGCCATAAGCTTCCAAAACGAAGTCGGTCTTTCCGTTCGTGATTTCCTTAGACTTTTGGAATTTTACCTAAAATCAACGTTTGTCACCTGGAATGAACGCAAGTATATTCAAAAGCAGGGTGTATGTATTGGGTCTTGTGTAGCGCCCATTCTAAGCGAACTTTTTCTAGCCCAGCATGACAGAAATCTGCATAAAATGACCCCTGAGACGGCCGTGGTAAAAATTTTCCGATACGTCGACGACTACCTCGTTCTTTTAAATTGCAGCCATGAATCTTTTACCTCTGCAGTATCGCAAGCCCTTTCCTTATTTGAACGATGCATACCTCTCCCCTTGACGCATGAAACACCCAACGAGCAGTCAATCAGATTTCTTGACCTAAGCCTCCGATTTTCTGATAACCACACCTCCGGTCTTACCAACCTAGAGGCAAGAAGGCACTCCTGCCGTTCGCGTCAGCCCACACAAAACTTCTCAAGCGTGGCATAGTGAAACTGGGCTTCCAAAACGCGCTGCAAAAATCATGTGAACATTTCTTCCTGTATAGCTTCAATAACCAGATCGATCGCCTTATAGCAGCAGGCTACCCTTTACGCCTGCTAGTCTCCGTAGCTGGCTCCATCATAAAGAAGTCCCGGCAGCACATCGAACCTGATACATCAAATAATAAGCGCAGAAATATCGCAGTAATGCCCTACCTCCACACAGTTAGTCACCGTCTAAAAAAAGTCGCACAGCGCGCCGGTGTGGATCTCGTCTTCACGGCTCCCAACAAGCTTTCCGCCCTCTGTTCCAAAGTGAATAACCCGCAGGAACCCCGAGGGTGCAGAGTGTCACACTCTGACCCGTATGTCCCCTGTGATTCAGGAATAATTTACTCTGTGCCAGTGTCATGTGGGAAGAGGTATATTGGTCAAACGGGAAGGTGTATCAATATCAGACTCCAAGAACACCACAACAATCTAAAAAGTATAGCCATTTCTGGGCACCTGGCTAAGCACTGTAAGAAGTGCAAAATCGATGGAAACACCCCTGAAAGAATCTGCTCCCCTGACCTTAACCGTTGCACCACTATTGGGCGAGGACGAGATAAGTTGACAAGGGAAATCGTTGAAGCCCTCAATATCTATTATGCCGGTCAAGACTGCGTCAGTACTCCATCCCTCTCCTTGTCAAAAAAAGAGCTAGGTTTTCTGGGTGCGTTGACTAACGCCCAAGGTTCTGGTGCGCCACACACAACTGATTAATTCACAGAATCCTTGTTGCTCCGCTTTTATCTTGCTTTTAGTTCCACACCCCCTTTTTGGGCACGTTTTTTTAAAACTTTTACCTTCTTCACGTTTTTACATTTTTATGGTTTCACCTGTGTAATTTTCATCTGTTTTCTTCTTAGGTTTTACCTTTCCCCGCTCTTTTGGCTACTTTTTCATAGTTTTTGTTATTGTTACCTACCTGACCACTGTTACGCGGCCCTTTACACCGTCTTTTATCGCTTATAACTTTCTTTTGTTCCCTGTTGTGTTTTTGTGTCATCCTGTGACGCGACCACACTGATTACCGGTTATCGCTGAGCAGCCCTGTTACCCACCCCTCATGTTTTCTACTTAAGGGTCTTTCCACCAGAATAAACTTTCAGTTGTGAGTCAGCGCTCGTGTGTGTGTCTTTTATACGTGTGTCCGTGTTTCGTCGCGCTGTTTGTTCCTTCAAATGCATTACCAACTAGCCCGGAACCTTGCTCTTCAGTGATTGATGTATGCCCACGCGCTGCAGCTTAACGGAGTGCAATTACGCGTGCAAATAATTGGAAAACCTTGTTTCACTTTCTGAATTCTTCATAAAACTATTATTTTAGGGCAAACGAAAGTTGAAGATATCTCTATACGTTTCAGAACATCTTAAAATGACGTAGTCGAGTAGTGCGTGTGCCGGCCGAAGGCGCCGCATGGTCGTTTCTTGAGCACAGAAAGGCAGCGATTTCGAACGGTCTTTATTAAATGCAGACTCAATACTGGGCTGAAATATTTCGGAATTGGTATGTCTAATGTTTACGAAAGGAGTAAAAATTAAAACCGGGCAGCTTCATTTTCTTTTCCCAACCCCTTTAAGGCGAAAGCCTTTAATGCATCATACTGTCGTTAGCAGACGCGTCGGCAGCCGTGTCGACAGACGCGTCGGCAGACGCGTCGGCAGATTTGTCCGTCTTTCGGCGTCACAGCTTCAAAAGAAACTGCGCCGAGGGTGGGAATTGAACCACGGCCTTTCGCATTTGAAACGGAGATGCTACCAGTCCGCCACGAAGGCTCAAGGTTCGAGCATGAATAAAGGCGCATCTAGTGAATGCATGGGTTTCATAAATAAAATAAAAGGAGTAAAGTGAAGAAAGGAAAAACTAAAACATAAAAATAAGAAAAGAAACAAAAATAAAAACAAAAATAGGATATGAAAATAAAAATAAAAAAAACAAGATGAAAATGAGAATAAAAATAAGAAAAGGAGCAAAAATAAATAATAAAACAAAATATGAAAAATTAAAAAAGTAAATAAAAACAAACAGTGCGCCAGGAAACGCTTTCGCCTTGCACCACTTAGAGAGCCTAAGGCCCCCTGAATTTTTGTAACACGAACTCGGGGCACGCCACAGGGTCCCCGCACGATCCCACTGCACTCAAGTGTTTATGTTCCTAAGGTCCATAACACTGGCAGCCCGGCCGATGGCGATGGTCTGCACGGCGGGGCCCTCCGAACGCAGCAGGGTCTCCCTCCCAGTTCTCCCAGGTCTTGAGGTTCTCTAGGTCCCGCGGGGGAGGGTCCGCCGAGCAGGGGGAAAAGATGTGGAGGGAAGAAGCGAAGGGTTCTGGGCATAGGGCGCATGCCGGAGTGGGGAAGGAGGGATGATAGTGGGCTAGGGTAAGGAGTGAGGGGAGACTGTGTGTCTGTAGTCTGCGCCAGAGTGTTACTTGTTTGTTATCTAGGGAGGAGTGGGGCGGGGGGTAGGGTTGGCGTGAGGCTCTGCAGGCCTGCGTCAGTTCGCTGAATGAGTGCATGCGCTCCTTCGTGAATCCCCGATCCGAGGCCACCTGAGCCCGGTTTAAAGAACCTCGGGCTAAAAGGTTGGCGGCCTCGTTTCCGGGATTCCCGGAGTGCGCGGACACCCATATAGCTCCACTTGTCGGGGCGGGGATGCATCGGGCGAGTCCAGTGCACCAAAAGCAGGGACATGGACTCGGCCTCGAACAAAATTTAGAATCGCAGTTTTAGAATCCCTTAAAATGTACCGGGCTTCCGTGCGGGTGATAGCAAGTGCAATTCTGCAGCCTCTGGGGGTGTCTGGAGGGAGAGGTAGTGTGAGGAGGGCGGATAAAGAGGAGTCCACCACAGCTGCTGTCGCTTCATCACCCGTGCAGGCAGCGTCCACCCATACGGCGTCCGGCTCGAAGCCGTACGCTCGATGGAGTGCCTTCGCACGGGCTCTGCGGCGCTGCTCATGGTGGGACGGTTGCATATTCCTCGGGAGCGGCCAGATGAGGAGCTTCCGGTGAAGGGGTCGTCGGATGGCGAGGAGGGTTGGGTCGTTGGCCGGTATTTTGATTCCGAGGGAGTCCAGGATATACCGACTTGTGGAGGTTTGTGTGAGCCTGATGTATTGGGCCTGTCGGTGGGCCTCCACTAGTTCCCCGATCGTGTTATGGAGGCCCAGTCCTAGTAATCTGTCTGTGAGTGTGTTGGGGGGAAGATGAAATGCTACCTTGAATGCCTTGAGAATCAAAGCATCCAAAGCGTTTATGTCATATTTGGATAGCTCTAAGTATGGGGTAGTGTACAGCACACGGCTGAGGACAAACGCATGGTTGAGACGACATAGGTCGAGCTCCTTCGTGCCTCTATGACGTCCCGAAACCCTGCGGATGAGGTGCGATATCGCGCCTACAACCTGCTTGAGTTTCTTGAGGGTGCTGGTGTTTTTGCCATCGTTCTTGATGTGCAGGCCCAATACACGGAGGGTGCCAACCTCAGGTACCAGGTCACCATTCAGTTGAAAGGCAATGGGGGAGCGGAGGCAGCGGTGGTTCTTAGGCCGGATGAGGTAGAGTTCGGACTTCTCTGGGGAGCAAGACAGTCCGATGGTCCGTTCGTAATTTTGGTGAGTGTGGCTGCTTCCTGTAAAGTGTTCTCTATCCCGCCGTAACTGCCGTGGGTGGTCCGCAGGGAGATATCGTCGGCATAAAGAGTGTGCTTCAGGTGGGGAATAGTTGCCAATTTTTGGGCGAGGGGGATGAGGGTAATGTCAAACAAAAAGGGGGAGAGGACGGACACTTGAGGGGTGCCGATGCACTGAAGCGTGTAGGAGGGGAAGACAGAGGGCAGAAGTGTATCTCAGCCGTGCGGTCAGTGAGGAATGTTTGAATGTAGGCGTACGTGCGCACACCCACATTTAATGGGGATACAGCGGTCATTATCGCCTGAAGTTCAATGGGATCAAAAGATTTGGAGAGATCCAAAGCTAAGACTGCCTTGGTGGGACCTGGAAGAAGCGGGTCAAAAATGTCGTCTGTGAGTTGCAGCATGGCGTCTTGTGCCGATAGATGGGGGCGAAATCCCACCATGTTTTGGGGGCAAAGATTGTCCGCCATGTGACTGTGAGTCTCGCTAACAACATGCTCGAGGGGCTTCCCGAGACATGAGGTTAGCGAAATCGGGCGAAGGTTGTGGAGTGTAAGTGGTTTGTTGGGTTTAGGTATGAATATTACCTTCGCGTGGCGCCAGCACTGCGGGAGGTTACACTCCCTCCAGCACTGCTTGAAGTATTTTGTAATGTGGGTGATCGATTGGTCATCCAGATTACGGAGCATGGAGTTTGTGATTTGGTCTGCACAAGGCGCGGAGTTGGCGCGGAGAAACAGGAGGGCCGTTGTGACTTCCGTCTCCGTGATGTCGGTGTCGAGTGTGGGGTTTGCTTGTCCTGTGTAGTGGGGTAGAGGTGTGGGGTCGCCTCGACAGGTGTACATGGTTTGAAGTGTGTCTAGGAGGGTGTCGGGATCGTCAATGTGTTCATGTGTGAGGCGTGTCAAGTGGTGTTATGTGGCCGAGTTCATGTCCCTGCTTTTGGCATACTGGACTCGCCCGATGCACCGCCACCCCGCCATGTGGAGCTGATATGAGTGCCTGCGCACTCCGGAATCCCGGAAACGAGGCTGCCAACCTTTTAGCCCGAGGTTCTTTAAACCGGGCTCAGGTGGCCTCGGATCAGGGATTCACGAAGGAGCGCATGCACACATTCAGTGAGCTGACCCAGGCATACAGAGCCTCACGCCAGCTCTACCCCCCGCCCCACCCCTCCCTAGATAACAAACACGCAACATTCTGGCGCAGACTACAGACACACACTCTCCCCTCACCCCTTAACCTAGCCCACTATCATCCATCCTTTCCCACTTCCGCATGTGCCCTATGCCCAGAATCCTTCGCTTCTTCCCTCCACATCCTTTCCCTTTGTCCGGCGGACCCTCCCCCGCGGGACCTAGAGAACCTCAAGACCTGGGAGGACTGGGAGACCCTGCTGCGCTCGGAGGACCTGGCCGTGCAGACCATCGCCACCGGCCGTACTGCCAGTGTTATGGACCTCAGGAACATAAACACTTGAGTGCAGTGGGGCCGTGCGGAGACCCTGGGGCGTGCCCCGAATTCCTGTGTAAATAAAGTTTTTTTTTCTCTCTTTCTTGCTGATTTGGTGCGTGCGGTGTCAATGAGGTGTCGGAGGAGTTGCCATGCGCGTTTGCTGGAGAGGTTTCCGGCGATGCCGTCACATATCCGTCCCCAGTTAGATCGGCAGAGCTCCTCAGAGTGCTGTTGGTGGTGGTGGTGAAAACATTTATTTCGAATGAACTGGAGGTACGTTTGGATCAGCCCGTAAGGGACCGATCCTTACAAACACTAGGTGGAGGTCCCTAGTATGGGACCCCAGTGGCGGTTGCCGCCGCCCGGGCGCGCCCGACTAAGGCTTGTTGGGCCTGTAAGTCGTGGCAGCCGAGCAGGGTCGCCTCCCAGTCCTCCCGGGTTGGGTTGGGGATGGGGGGAATAGCGGGGTTGGAGGGGCAGGCCCACACCATGTGATAAGTGTCAGAAGACACTGCACTACAGTGTGGGCAGCTGCCGCTAAAGGAGGGGTCAAAATGTTTTAGCGCTGCCGGGCACAGCAAAGTATTGGTGAGAAGGCGGAGAAGGAGCCGCTCATCCGCCTTCTTCAGGCCTTTACATGGGCTAGGGTAAAGGCGATGACAATTTTGATAATATGTTGTAATATCTTTGAATGTATAGACCGGATTAAAATCGGGTTCCTGATCAGATGGGGAGGAGAAAACAGCCCGGTGAGAGAGCGCGCGGGCGGCTGCGTCTGCTGCCTCGTTTCCTGCCAACCCCTGATGAGCAGGGGCCCATATGAGGTAACGGTGTGCGGGGTCCGTATCCCGTATGCAATTTTGATATATTCGATAGGCTAGGAAGGGAGTGCAGCCTCGTTCGACGTTCCGACAGGCCCCTCGCGAGTCGGTGATTATGTATTTTGAATTGGAATGTGAGGCCGCGAGAGCAATCGCGACCTCTTCTGCTTGTGTTGCACTGCGGGCTCTGAAAGTGAGGCCGTTAACAGTGTTGCTGTTGTGAACTACCGCGGCCGTGTACCATCCCCCGTGGTGAGGGCCGGAAGCGTCCACGTAGTATACACCTGTTTTGTTGCCATAATATCGGGCTAGCGCTTCCGCTCGTGCCAGGCGCCGACCATTATGGTCTTCATGTGACATGTTTGCTGGAAGAGGCCGCACGTGGAGGGCACGTCTCCACAGTTCCGGGATGCGAAACCTGTCTTCCATTGGAGGGGTGTGTTGGATATGGAGTCGAGCAAGAAGGCGGCGACCCGACTCCGTTAGCGACAAGCGCGTGTACTGGTTTGTAAGGTGCGCCTCCCGGAGCTCCCGGAAAGTATTCACCACCCCAAGAGCCATAAGCCGGCTGTTTGAAGTAGTGATAGGGAGGTCAAGGGCACGTTTAACAATTTTGCGAAGGATGACCTCAAGGGCGTCCTCCTCTTGTTTCCGTAGGTGGAGATAAGGAGTCGAATAAAGAATTCGACTAGTTACGAAGGCGTTTGCCAGCCGCAAGGCATCCTTACTTCGTAACCCTCCGCGTTTGTTGGAAACCCGGCGGACCATGCGGCCCACCTGGTCCCCCACCTTACGGAGTTTGGCCAATGTAGTGTCTGGCCGCCTGTGTTTGTGGATGTAAAGTCCGAGTACCCGTATCTCATCACTTTCGCGTATGGGACCACTCTCAAGAGAGAGAGATATTTTAGTTGTGCACTTCTGTGAGGGGCGGAGGTGCACAAATTCCGATTTTTGAGGGGAACATTGAAGACCGCAGCGGCGGGCGTAGCGCTCTACTATCGTCGCCGCTGTTTGCAGGCTGGTTTCAATGTCTCCTGTGCTGCCCTGCGTGGCCCACAGAGTGATGTCATCAGCGTACAGGGCGTGCTGCACGCCGGCGACACCACTCAGCTGGGCCGGCAGGTGCATCATGGCCAGATTGAAGAGCAGCGGGGAAAGTACCGCGCCTTGAGGGGTTCCCCGCGTGCCGAGTAGGTAAGGACCATGGTCTCTATCTTGAATTCGAATGTAGGATTGACGATCCATTAAAAATTGGCTTATGTATTGGAATGTGTTGAGGCCGCAGTCGGTGTGACTTAGGTTAGTGAGTATGATCTCATGTGTTACATTGTCAAATGCCCCTTTAAGATCCAAGGCGAGTACTACCCGGTCATTATGGGGGCATTCGAGGGGGTCAAGGACTTCCCGATTGAGTTGCAGGAGGACATCCTGTGCGGATCTGTGTGGGCGAAATCCGAACGTGGTGCTCGCAAAGACTTGTTTGTGTTCAAGATATGTAGATAACCGATCCCGCACCATCGTCTCCATTAGTTTGCCCACGCATGAGGTGAGAGAGATGGGGCGGAGGTTATCTGTGTCAATTGGTTTGCCAGCTTTAGGAATAAATGTGACCAAAGCCGTTTTCCATTCGATTGGCAGGGGGGTGTCCCCGCGCCAAATCGCATTTACGTATTCCAGGAGGGACTGGTATGCCAAGTCGGGCAGGTTCGTCAAAAGCTTGACGGTGACCTTATCCCGTCCTGGCGCAGTGCCCCGTTTCATTTTGGCGAGAGCCGCCCGCAGATCATGGAGCTGGAAAGGTTGATCCAGCTCCGTGTTCTCTCTGCCTGCATAAGAGTACGCAGATCCACGGGGGTCTTGGGCTGTACACAGATACTGGTCCCGAAGTTTCTGTGCCAGTTGAGTCGTGTTGCCAGGAAAAGCGTGCAGTGCTCGCTGCAAATGTTTTTGTGTTTCGGATCGTGTTTGGGTTGGGTCGATTAGGGCTCGAAAGAGACGCCACGTGTTTCGGCTGGACATTTGTCGCGCGGCCGTGTTGCATCTATCTACCCAGTTGGAGTCGGCGAGTTGGGCCGCGTACTCTGCCGCTTTCTGGGTAAGCTCGGCAATTCGAGCTTTAAGCTTTCTATTGTGTTTCTGCCGTCGCCAACGGCGGACGAGGCTGCGACGGGCTTCCCAGAGGTGTAGAAGGTGGTTATCCACGTCCGTGACCGCCTCTGAGAGCTGGATGTGTGTTTCATGCGAGGAAAGGTGTGCCAGCAGCTGTTGGGACCATGCTGTGTAGCCTTGCGCGGAAATGGGTGTATTATCAAGTGAGTTAAAATTTTGCCTGAATTTCGTCCAATCTGGGATATGGGCTTGTGTTCTTGGACGCTTGAGGGGGCGTGTGCGTAGTGTAGTGTTAATGATGCAGTGGTCGCTACCGAGGGTCTCCTCGGTGTTGAGCCAGTCTGCGTGTCGTATGTTGCGAGTGAAGGTTAAGTCCGGACACGTATCCCGTGTCACGGAATTTCCTAGCCGGGTTGGGTGGATAGGGTCCGTGTGGAGGGTGAGGCCCAACGTGGACGCAAGCTCCGCCAGCTTACGCCCGCGCGACTCCTCCTTGCGATACCCCCACTGCTGACTGGGAGCGTTAAAGTCGCCCACAATCAGCAGGGGATCGCGGCCCGCTACTCTTAGCGCGCGGCTAAAGAGGTCCGCAAAAGTCACTCGCTTTAGTTTGGGAGAGCAGTACACGTTGAGTATATGCAACGGTGGGTCCCTGCGGCGGACTGGTAGGAGGGTCACCATTACATAAGAGTACTCTAGTTGGAGGTCGAGATCCACTAGGTTGGCTGTGTAGTTTTTGTGAACGAGAAGACAAGACGCGGGGTCCTGTTGGAACGTCGTGTAATTTGAAATTGTGGCGCCCAGGCCTGGCTCTTGGAGGGCAACCACGGCTGGTAAGGACTCGAAAGTTTCAAGGTAGAGGCGGAAATTGGCCCGCTTAGTGCGGTCCTTAAAGCCTCTACAGTTCCACTGTGTTATTGAAGTTGACACGGCCGAATTGGATATGGCGGAACTCCTTTGATTAAGGTGTCTCGCCATGATTTAAAATTCTTGGGGGGGAGGAGGAGGGATTGGCTGCCTCAGAGCCAGCTACTTGCGCCATCAAGGGGGTGATGACGGAAGGAGCGGGGCAGCTGTCCTCATTGTCCGAATCAATAATCAGACGGTTGAATTTTGAAGGACGGGATACGTCCCTAATGGGCCCCGTCCGACGGAGGAGGCGGGGGTTGTCCAATATGTGTTTTGATACTACCGCGGGGATGGCAGATTTGACCTTGGTCAAGATTTGGTCCATGGCGGTCTCGATCATAGATCGTAATTTAGAGGTTAAACGCTCCTCCATCGCGGAGATGGCTGTCACGAGGGCAGGCGAGATCTCCGCGTCGCTCTCCATTGCGTCCGAGTTCTGCGGGCTCGGAGCGGCGGACGCCAATTTTGATTCTAAATTTTGAATTTTGTTGAGCAAAAGCTCATTCTGTGCCCGGAGCACGTCGATCTGTTTTTTGTATTCCGCATCGAGTGCGGAGACGATAACTGGGGAGGAGGGGGAATGGGAGGAGGAGGAGGCGATCTCAGCCCAGCTGCTCACCTGTTGTTTGCCGTGTTGAGACGCTGATGCCCGGGCGCCGGCAGCGCCATTTGTCTTGAGCGCCGGGAAGTGGCCAGCGTCCCTGCCGCTGGGCGGTGGCGGTGGGGGCGTAGTCTTGTTCCCGGGTGGTGACTTCACCGAGGATGATGATGATGACGTTTTGTTGTCGATGCCGTCAGCTCCACGCGGCGTTCCGCCACCGGCACCTGAATTGGGATGACTTGCCTGCCGGCCAGGTCGCTGTTTTCCAGGGAGCTCTGGGCGCCTAGTCTTGCGGCCGGGCACCTTGAGCTGCCTGAATTTCCCCGTGCAGTCCCGGGAGTTGGTGGCGTGGGCTTGCCCACAGACTGCACAGGACGGTGTGCACTCATGCGGTGTCTTCACCCCGTCGACGGTCGACACCGCACTGCCACAAAGGCCACACTTTTGATCCGGGCAGGGGCATGTGTCCGCTCGGTGTCCCACGGTGCCGCACCGCACGCAGGCCGGGATTGTTTTCTTATATGTACGCACAAGGGTGACTTCCGAGTTGTAATGAACGTATCGCGGCACCACTTTGCCCACGAAGGTGAGCACCGCGACGTCTGATTTTCCAAGCTTGCGGATATCGGCAAGCTCTCCAGCACGCCACTGGATCTTGTTTTGCAGGGACTCACTGGTCTCGTGCTTGGCCACGGTGATGACGCCGCGGCACACGTCACCAGTGAGCTTCAACTGGCCGTACATAGAGAGCTGGCCTTTCGGTGTTGTTATTTGGAAGTCCCGCAATAGCTTGTCTGCGACGTGCGGCTCTCGGGTGCCTGCCACGATGCTGTTGGATTGGTGTCTGCAGCGCGGCCTGCCGCTTTTTAAGCGTTCTGTTGCTTTGAATGTATAGACCGGATTAAAATCATATTATCAAAATTGTCATCGCCTTTACCCTAGCCCATGTAAAGGCCTGAAGAAGGCGGATGAGCGGCTCCTTCTCCGCCTTCTCACCAATACTTTGCTGTGCCCGGCAGCGCTAAAACATTTTGACCCCTCCTTTAGCGGCAGCTGCCCACACTGTAGTGCAGTGTCTTCTGACACCTATCACATGGTGTGGGCCTGCCCCTCCAACCCCGCTATTCCCCCCATCCCCAACCCAACCCGGGAGGACTGGGAGGCGACCCTGCTCGGCTGCCACGACTTACAGGCCCAACAAGCCTTAGTCGGGCGCGCCCGGGCGGCGGCAACCGCCACTGGGGTCCCATACTAGGGACCTCCACCTAGTGTTTGTAAGGATCGGTCCCTTACGGGCTGATCCAAACATACCTCCTGTTCATTCGTAATAAATGTTTTCACCACCACCACCACCCTGTTGCTCGTTAAAGATCCCCAGGAAGTCGAAATAATTCTGGAGCCCTCCACTACTGCACATCTTTCTTCTTTCACTCCCGTTTTCCTCTCTTTACAGCGCGGTTCCGGTGTCCAACGAGATGTGAGCCAATTACTGCGAAATTTCCTTACCTCAAAAATTCAAAATACCTGTGAAGGGTTAGCCGTAGTCTAAATTGATACAACCTTGTTTTTTTTTCAAGGTAATTTGAAATGCTCTGGCGCATGTTGCGGTCTTGGGAAGTCGTTTTTTTTAAATGAAACAATAACTATGATAACATTTTCATGCAGCCCTTTGAATTGGGCGTCACATATTATTCTTGCTGAGAGTTTCTCAGCAGCTAATATTTGTGCGGCTATATATACGCTTGCAGATCTGTCGGACCTTCTACCGCTCAACGCAAAAGGGTTCTTTCAGAGGTGGAAATAAAGTTGGTTATCTCAGCTATCCAGTGCGTTTTCCATAGAGGATTAATGTCATGTGCTCGTTAAACTTGGAATGTGTACACATGTAAAAAAATTATTCTAAGCAGACCTTTCTTTGGCCGAGAGGCATAACTAGTGGTTTGTGGCAAAACAATTTTAAAAATGGATCGGGACTACAAATAGTGCTATTGGACTTAAGCGTCTTTCTCGGGTGGAGTCTGATAAAATATTTAGGTGGACACCCGAACCGCGCCGTAAGGGAAGGAAAATGAAAAGAAAATTGGTTTGAAGGAAAGGAAAGACACCTGCCTCTCTGATATCTCGGTGGATACCAGAACCGTGCCGTAAAGGCCTTAAGGAAAATGAAATGAAATGAAAATTGGTTTTAAGGAAAGGAAATGCCTGTCTCTCATATCTTGTGTACACCCGAAAGGAATGGACACTACAGTACATGCCTGTAAATCAACCTTCTAAGACAGCACCGTATTCACTACATGCGCGTCTCCTCCTCCGCCTCCGTACAGGAGTGTGTGGAGAGAGAGAGAGTAAACTTTGTTTACACAGGAATTCGGGGCACGCCCCAGGAACCCCGCACGACCCCACTGCACTCAAGCGTTTATGTTCCGAAGGTCCATATCACTGGCAGCACGGCCGGTGGCGATGGTCTGCACGGCCGGGTCCTCCGAGTGCAGCAGGGTCTCCCAGTCCTCCCAGGTCTTGAGGTTCTCTAGGTCCCGCGGGGTAGGGTCCGCCGGGCAGAGGGAAATGATGTGGAGGGAAGAGGCGAAGGGTTCTGGGCATAGAGTACATGCCGCAGTGGGGAAGGAGGGATGATAGTGGGCTAGGTTAAGGGGTGAAGGGAGAGTGTGTGTCTGTAGTCTGCGCCAGAGTGTTGCGTGTTTGTTATCTAGGGAAGGGTGGGGCGTGGGGTAGAGCTGGCGTAAGGCTCTGTACGCCTGGGTCAGCTCACTAAATGAGTGCATGCGCTCCTTCGTGAATCCCCGATCGGAGGCCACCTGAGCCCGCTTTAAAGAACCTCGGGCTAATTGGTTGGCGGCCTCGTTTCCGGGATTCCCGGAGAGCGCGGGCACCCATATCAGCTCCACTTGGCGGGGCGGGGGTGCATCGGGCGAGTCCAGTATGCCAAAAGCAGGGACATGGACTCGGCCTCGAGCAAAATTTAGAATCGCAGTTTTAAAATCACTTAAAATGTACCGGGCTTCCGTGCGGGTGATAGCAAGTGCAATGGCGGCTTCCTCTGCAGCATCTGGGGAGGTGCCTGGAGGGAGAGGCAGTGTGAGGAGGGCGGAAAAAGAGGAGTCCACCACAGCTGCTGTCGCTTCATCACCCGTGCAGGCAGCGTCCACCCATACGGCGTCCGGCTCGGGGCCGTATGCTCGATGGAGTGGCTTCGCACGGGCTCTGCGGCGCTGCTCATGGTGGGACGGGTGCATATTCCTCGGGAGCGGCCTAATGAGGAGCTCTCGGTGAAGGGATCGTGGAATGGCGAGGAGGGTTGGGTCGTTGGCCGGTATTTTGATTCCGAGGGTGTCCAGGATATACCGACCTGTGGAGGTTTGTGTGAGCGTGATGTATTGGGCCTGTCGGTGGGCCTCCGCCATTTCCCCAATCGTATTGTGGAGGCCCAGACCTAGTAATCTGTCTGTGGGTGTGTTGAGGGAAGGCGAAGTGCTACCTTGAATACCTTGCGAATCAAAACATCCAAAGCTTTTATGTCATGTTTGGATAGTTGTATGTGGTAGTGTACAGCAAACGGCTGAGGACAAAGGCATGAATGAGGCGACATAGGTCGCGCTCCTTCATGCCTCTATGGCGTCTCGAAACCCTACGGATGAGGTGCGATATCGCGCCTACAACCTGCTTGAGTTTCTTGCATCGTGGTGGAGCAGCGCAAAGGACGGTACACAAGAAACAAGGAAGGACGTACACAGGCGCTGCTTGTTTCTTGTGTCCCGTCCTTGGCGCTGCTCCACCACGATGCAACAGCACCAACTAGCCCAGCAACTTGCTCTTTTGAGTTTCTTGAGGGTGGCGGTGTTTTTGCCATCGTTCTGGATGTGCAGGCCCATTACACGGAGGGTGCCAAGCTCAGGCACCGGGTCACCATTCAGTTCAATGGCAACCCCAGTAGCACTACGTGGCGGGCCCATGCGGGTCCGACATGGGCAATGAGGGCTAGTGGCTGCCCGCAATAAACCCACATGGGTCCCCCGTGGATGCAGTGCTGGCACAAAACGCTGGGGCTGCCCACTTCGTGCCCGAATGGGACCCTCGTCGGCTAGGCATGGGCTTAAAGAGACTAGGCAGCCCACATAGGTCCCACCGCAGATACACGCGGGCTAGGATGCGGGCTCTATTATGGTGAAGCTCGGGCAACCCTAAAAGGGGCTGCCCGTACACCACCATGAGGGAGCCGCAGTGTTTTTGTGTGGGCAAAGAGCTAGTATTCCCGCCTTCAGCCTACTTGGGTCCCGCGTAGGAAATACAGGGGCTAGACTATGGGCTTCACAGTGGCGAAGCGTTTCAGGCATGCATTTTGGGCGGTCTTAGCAACACCGGCGAAGGTCCCGCGTGTGCTGGGCATGGGCACATTTGCCATTCCGACGTCTTCACCGCCTGTATTCTAAATCGGGTATGAAAGGGGTAAACATAGGCTGCGTGCAGTTCGTGTGCGTAAAAGATGGGGCTACATGACGGTGAAGTGCGGGCACACCCAACAGGTTGGTTGGTTGGTTTATGGGGTTTAACGTCCCAAAGCGACTAAGGCTATGAGAGACGCCGTAGTGGAGGGCTCCAGAAATTTCGACCACCTGGGGTTTTTTAACGTGCACTGACATCGCACAGTACACGGGCCTCTAGAATTTCTCCTCCAAAGAAATTCGACCGCCGCGGCCGGGATCGAACCCGCGTCTTTCGGGTCAGCAGCCGAGCACCATAACCACTGAGCCACAACAGGGGCTGCCCGTGCGCGCCCTAACGGAGCCAATTGGGCTGTGTGTGGGCTAACACCAGTATTCCCGCCTGTAGCCTAAATTGGTCCTGCATAGAAAATATATGGGCTAGGCATGGGCACAATTGCGATTCCAACATCTTCCCCGCCTGTATCGTGTACGATACAGGCGGTAGAAAAGGCCTAAGCGTGAGCTGCGCAGTAGCAAAACATACAGTGTGTGCGGGCAAACGGCTAGTATACCGAGTGTCCCAGCTAAATGTAACCAAACCTTTAAAAAAGGCGAAGTGTCCTAGTCCAGTGAAACCACCTCACGGTTGTTCATAGTCGCGTGGCCTAGTCTTGAGTATTTTTTTCGCTCTTCAAAGTTAATTAAGCAGTTAAGTTTAATTAGCTAACTTTTTAATTCTTAACTTGAGGAAGAAAGTGTCAGTGCAAACGCTATAGACCACCTCGAAAAACAGCTAGTAGTGCGGTTTCCGTCAAGTTACGATTTACGTAGCTTCATTTATTGGCCTTAAAAGAAAGTTGTCACGTGACAAGCTGCTCGCTTACTTCTCTGTCCCAATGTGCACCCAAAGTGTCATCGAGGAAAGGACTTCAGAAAAAATGGATTTTATTCTTTAAGGCGCGTCTTGGGACGTTCAAGTGGCACAGCTGTCATGTGAAAGCTTTTTCTTATTGTGCGGGTTATGGATAAAGGCCGGTAAAAAAACTACTTTACGTAAATATTACTTTGCTGCAAATGTCTCAGTAAGCTGTTTCTCAAAGCGATCTACAACTTTTCCATTGACACTTTGTTCCTCAAGTCAATACTTAAAAAGTTTGTTAATTAAGCTTAACTGATTAGTCAACCTTGAAGAACGAAAAAAATACTGCAGACTAGGTCACGCGACTCTAAACAACCCTCATTTGGTTTGAGACCGCTAGGACACCCCGTGTTTTTTAAAAGCTTGGTTACATTTAGCTGGGCCACCTGGTATATCCGCCAGCAGCCTTCGTAAATCCTGCGCAGATTACTCTAGGCTTCACAGTGCAGAAACATCATGCGCCACTAGCGAGTTGCCGGGCAAAACCTATCGACAGTCCCACGTACACTAGTTGTACACGGGAAGAGTTGACATTCTCGCATTTAGTCTGCCTGGATATCCTACATCAGAGGTAAAAGGATTAAGCGTGCCCAAATAGCAAGACCTTGCACGTTTCACTCTGACGAAGAGCTGCTCTTTCAACGTGGTAAACAAAAGAACCCGCTTCTGAAATTTGTTGGTGCTTCTTCTGCGTTTATCGGATTGCATTTTTTTCTGGTGTGCTACGGTCGCCGCGAAGAAAGCTGCCAGGATAAGGTTTCTTGCTTGTTTCAATGCACTTCAATTACGCCAGCACTGCAAGCGCTTTCGTCGCCTCCATGCAACATGTGGCGCATGGAACTCATGACTGGTTGATGAACATAGCGAGCCTCCGGCGACTGCGCCAGAGGCTGCAAAAGGTTTGTTGCTGTCGCGTTCATTGCAGCAGCTTTCTTAATGTCCGCTAGCAGCAGTCTGTAGCGACGCATCGATCAAGGCACAAAATTCTTGGTTTTTGTGCAGCCATTCTTTGCGCGTCGTCTTCGTGAAGTGATCGCACATTGATAACGCAACTTGGCCAAGCGCCATCGCGAGCGGCCCCACCCTTCACCCTATCAGGAAGAGATACTAATCACAAATCGCCGAGAACATTTCTATCGACGAACAAGAAAAGGTTAGCTAGCGAAAAGGTACAGTGCTAGAGAGAAGAAAATAAAAACAAACTCCTGTAGAAACGTCACACGAGTAACCTCTCTTTGCGCACTTTTTTTTCAAGTTTTTTTTCTTTCCTCTCACCACCGCCTTCCCTGCTTTTCGTGGGTCCGCTCTCAAAAAAAAAAAAACCTGCTCAACCCTTGTCTGCCTTTGTTCCTTCCCCGAGGGCTCCTCTGTGTCTGCCCTGTCCGTCCCAGCCCCTTTCCCCGAAATGGCGCGGAGGCCCTCACTCTACAGCCCACTACCGAACATTTTAAGCCGCCCTCCCGACCACGCTCCCCGCGACGCTCGATGAAGTGGAGAGGGGGCTCCGATTCTACTTGTTCACTGTGTCCGGTCGCTGCGCGGTGACGTTATGCAGAAGTGCACCCCCGCTTTTCCTGCGTTTGTTTGGAACAGGTTTTTCTTTCCTGCGGTTGGGTTCAGTGTCAAGGGATGAAGGTAGCTGCGAAAACACGCTGGCACTCGCTAGTCCTCGTTCAATTTGTGTTATACAGTTTTTTGTGCCTTTCCTCGTGTTGCTTGATCAATCCACGATCGAAGATGACATCGCCTTCCATGCGTACGTCCAGTGCAAGTATGGTGGAACCCTGTCGTCCTTGTCTCAGTGTTGAATAACTTCGGTCCGAAAGACGTGAGTGGTGAACAGTAATATTTACTGACATTTGAGCGGTGGAGGCCACGGCGGTCAAGGCGGATTTTATGACGGCGACGTCGTGCTGCTAGGACGTAAGTACGCATTTGAAATCACTCTGTTGTCTGAGTACTGCCGCCGTCTCAGTTATATGCTCGGCGTCAACAGAAACTTTCTAGTTGTTCAGTGTCTTTTTTGAACCAGCCAGTTGTAGATTGCAAAGCGCAGAGACAAAATACCGAAAAATTTTCTCTCAGTTACATACCGAAATTTCTTGTCCTTCATAGTAACAAGACTAAAATCAGTTTTGTGGTGTGTATTCTTTCTTTACACAGGCATATGTTGCATACGTGCGATCGCAATCAGCGACGAGCGTCCTCAGGGGGAGCGGCTCAAGGCCCTGAACAAACATCACGCATCGCATCGATGCTGCGGAATGTGCCTTAAATAAAGTAGGATGACCAAGCAAGCATTGGAATCGTCCGAGCAACCTGTTTACACAACAACAATGTTACGACACACATTTGAAACGCAATATTTATTCAAATACGGAAGGCGTGAGGTGCATTCACGATACTGAGCATTGCTGTCACCCACACTTCGCCGCACTTTTAAGCGTGAAGTTCACAGACACCCTTAGAGCGTGTGGGGGTAGCGGTCTCGGACTCGAAGGAGGTGCCCTCGACTCAGCGTGGCAAACTCAGCGGAGACCAGCCACCAAGGGACAAGAGGTTTTTGGTCGTTTGGGGCCCAGCTTTCGCCGGTCGCAAGCCAGAGAATGGGTCGGAGCCAAAGGTTCACAAACAAAACAAAGTTTATGCAGCAAAGAGACAATACAGAGGATTACACAATCACAAGTACAAACACATACAAAGTGGATTAACAAACGATGCAACTCGTGCTAAGTTAAATTCAAGAGAGAATACAATACAGAGGCAGTATTGCACCTAAAGTGCACTAACACAAGAGAGAGAGGTAAACAAACAAAACACAATTTGTTCACCGGGCACTGCGGCAGTCCGACGACCAGAGTTCCGCGACGATGCCGTCCCGCAGACTGGCGAACGTTGCCTCGTTGGTCCGATGCTGGCCGAGTGGTGTTTTCCCGGGAGTCGAACGGGCGCGCTTCGATGAAGCTTAAACGGCGGTCCGGACTAATTTGACAGCGTTCAATGTCCTTCTTTTATAGGCTCTCTCACGTCTGTTTGTTCTACGCGCCAAAGTAGGCGCGCACATACACGCAGCATCTCCCGTGTAGTTTTCCTTCCTTTCACTCGCAGGCCGCACGTCCTCATTGGTCAAAGTTGGGAGACGTTTCGAGAAGGTTCGGGCTAGTTCTGGCGCGGCGCCGCCGCCGACGGGCGAGGGGGACGTGTCTTAGTGCACGCAAGGCTACGCCCTTTTCCCCCCATCAGCAGTAGAAGCAACTCGAATGTTCCAGAGAAATCTTCGGCATGGATGACTCATGCCCTCGGCGCACGCCGTGTCGGTGAGCGGTGGTGGAGGGGAGAGAGAGCCACGCGCTCATCGGGGGTTTTCCTTCTCCCCTATTCGGCTCGCGCCGGCGAGACGCCGTGCGCGCGGCGGTGTTTTTCTTTCTTCGTTTTAAAATGCGCAGAATTTTGTGACAATAGACCCTTTAGAAAAATCAGCGCCATCTGGTGTGTGGCGCGCGAACCGCGGTGCCTCCGCCATTTCTTGGGCATATACGCCTGCCGGACTGCGTTCGGGGCGGATTGAAAAGTACGGCGCCCGTCGAAGCTACAAGTAGCGCAGTTTTCTTGTTTCATGTCCTAGCCACCTTCCTTGACGTTGGCTCTGGCATATGCTGCGGTGTGCCCTTCTGCAGCCAGCGCAGGGCCCATTCACACTTTCGAGTCGCGAAGGGCATGCGACCAGCAGTCGTTTGCGACCGGGCAGCAGATCGGCGACACCATTGTTCACACTTTCAAGCGCGACCAGCAGGTCGCCTTCTCGTTAGACTCGCGTTTGAAGCGAAATCTCTCGGGAATATTGACGTTGTTCGCGCGCTATCGAGAGCTGTCTGCTTTGGCCGCGCCCCCTGCACTCGCGCTCGGTCCTCTAAACTGCTATTAGCAATGTACTACTACGATCTTAGCGAAGAGGAGGATGTTGTGACGGTTTTGACGAGCACCATGGTCGTACAAGCGTCATGATGACAGGGGCGCGCTTCTCTGCAGGGCCGGCCTGCCAGCCTGTATGCCGGCCGCCGGCGTCAGAAAAATGCGCCAATATTGCTTTTTCGCGTTCACACCAAGCCCGTGGGTAGAGGCATGTAAAAAATGAATAATTTTTGAAGATCGCTGGTCAATACCGAATTGCTGGTAGAAGTGATAACTGCGACACTAGCAAATTTGCTCCCATAGCCGCTTGCGGCTGCCCACTGAGGCTCGACTGTTGTCTGCTAGCCCCACTGCTGCAGGCGCCGCGGAAGTCGAGCATATCTTAATATTATTATGAGACGAGGTTCACAATACAGCAGTGACGAAATCAGCATCTGATTAATTACTGGCGCTGGCCACGATCCGACGCGCCCTCAGCTGCGGCATCGATATACGAAACCGGCTAGGCTTAGCGACGACTAGGGCACGCAGGCAGCAGCGCAGTTGGTCGCCCGGCGCGCCCGCGAACGGTGTCGTTGCTGGAAGCTCGACTCGCTCGCTTATTGGTTCAACGGTTTGCGACTCGTAGTCGCAATGCTGGAAAATCGAGCAGGGAGCGACTGCTCCGCGCCTGTCGCTTTTAGACCAAAACAGTCGCGCGACCCAGCACGGAAACAAGCTGTGTATCCAGAGCACGGAGCGCATGAAGTAGCTGCATGCTTCTTTCTTCTCGTCTGTGACCTGTTCGTTTTCACATTAAAATTAATGATTTAAAAGTTCATTCTACTGTGTAGCCCTTCCGCTGTATTGTGAGCACAAATATAAAGGTGCCACCTTTGGTGCACTCGAGGACATGCATTCCGATGCTGGCGACTGTTTTGGCACGTCACAAAATCAAACGTTGCTCAAGCGCGCTTGTTTTGGGCTTGCTAGCATCCGCGGCTAAACCATTCCAACCAACCAACCATTCATAGTGAGTTTCGTGTGCGCGAAAAAGCGCGCGACGATGCGGCGCGGGGAGGAGCGCCGTCGTTCTCTCCGTTGGGAACCTGCAACAAACGACGGCGACATAGGCAGAGTGCAGCAGCGGTGTGTTTTCGTTGGGTCAGTGCCTGCGGCTTAGAAAGTGCTCTGGTAATCTGTCACCTTTATATGAAGTGAGCAAACTATGCATGTGAGCTCCTACAACGCGAGTGGTTTTGCACCGACGGCTAGCGCACCGGCACTGCTGATCGGGCGCCCGCATCCAGATGGACACCGCAGATAACCACTTATGTCCTTTGAACATCCTAAGAATGCCTAGTGCTGGATATTGTGTGCTTCTTATAGACATCCCAATTACTGCACGGAATGCACCGGAGATGTTCCATAGATCATCATAAATGCATCGGTACCTCTAGCATAAGATGTGCATTAGATCAAATGGTTGGATATTTGACGCATCCAGGGGATATCTATGATCATATAATGTTCTTCTAATGGATATCCTAATTTGTCCATGGAACACACTGAAGATATTCTATACATCACCAAAAGTGCTTCTTTACCCCTTGTAATGGATGTGCACTAGACCTCGCAGTTGGATACTTGTCGCATCCACTGGATGGCCACAAAAGCTACACAGCCAGCGTTGCAGAGAAGCAATGTCGCGTGTCGCAGCCTGCGCCGTCGTCTGCTATCTTGGATAACTAAAATGGTAAATTGGTTTTTGAGGAAAGGAAATGGCGCAGTATCTGTCTCACATATCTCAGTGGACACTGAACCACACCGTAAGAGAAAGAAGGAAGGTGGGAGTGAAAGAAGAGAGAAAGAGGTGCCGCAGTGGAGGTCTCCGGAATAATTTAGACCACGGGGATCTTTAACGCGCACTGTCACCGCACAGCACACGGGCGCTGTTAAGTTCGCTGAACTTTCTGCGGTGTCATCCAGCCCAGTGCAGCCCAGGGCATGGAACCGCGGACGCACGACGCGACGCGTGTAGGTGGCTGCTCTAGTGTTGCTGGCGGCATCGTCGCCAGAACGCTGGTTCTATCTCCGGTTTGCTTCCCCAACACAGATACTTTCTAGTGCGCAGCGTTCTACGGTGCACTGTTTGAATGTCAGCAGTCGGTGTGTTTGCGGCCAGTGCATGCCTTTTTTTTAACCTTCTTGTGTCCCTGCGGATCACAGTGAGGATGCAGGTGTACGGTGGCCGATCGGTACCCACATAACCACTTATGTCCTTTGAACATCCTAAGAATGCCTAGTGCTGGATATTGTGTACTTCTTATAGACATCCAAATTAGTGCACGGAATGCACCGGAGATGTTCCATAGATCATCAGAAATGCATCGGTACCTCTAGCATAGGATGTGCATTAGATCAAATGGTTGGATGTTTGTCGCATCCAGGAGATATCTATGATAATATAATGTTCTTCTAATGGATATCCTAATTTGTCCTTGGAACACACTGAAGATATTCTATAGATCACCAAAAGTGCTTCTTTACCCCTAGTAATGGATGTGCACTAGACCTCGCAGTTGGATATTTGTTGCATCCACTGGATAGCCACAAAAGTTACATAGCCAGCGTTGCAGAGCAGCAATCGAGAGCTGCTGAAGCATAATACAGCCCTCTTACAGCAATACAGCAGGTGCTTGCAATCAAGTGTGTGCACTAAAGCAAGGAAGGAAAAATTAATGACTTTTGTAATAGAACTGCACCATTTTAAAAAACAATGACAAGTTACTTAGCATCAGTGCTTTTTATTTAGAATATCTGCATCAGAAAAATCATAACAAATAAATCTAGCACAGGGTGGTAAAAATGTCATAATAAAGAAAATGAGAATATGCTGTGACTCTTTTTTGCAGTGTGTGCCTAGTCTTCTTAGTTCCAACGACTCAGTTTGCAAGCAAATGCATCGACGTATGCGCTAGAATTAAGTTTCCGGTTTGCAGAAAATACCCAGTACCACAGTATTCGCTACAACTTTTATAACGAAGTGGCACATGACCCTTTTATAGCACAGTAGCACTATAAGCCACGCCACATTCCTGCATATTCAGCCACATGAATATGTGCATGTTTTGCCGAAGCCAATAATTAAGGAGTAGATAAGTTTAGGAAACAAAAAGTGTGCGTGAGCGCCGAGATCGAAGGCGTAGCACGTACGTTAGTGTAATCTGCATGCGTCTCGCGCTGTGCTCAAGTAGCTCAAGGTCAACAGATCACAGAACCGCCACTACGTCTTGGTTACATCACAAAAGATGGCAATGTTTCGCATTATCAATCTTTTTCATTATCGCTAAAAAGCTCTGTGTAATTGCCGATAGAAGAAAACTTTAATAAATTCATTCCATGGCGCACATCTTAGGATTCAGGCTTTTCTTGCATGTTCGAATGTGGCACTAAAGCCGCCGAAGATATATAGCGCGTCCAATGTCTGCGTTTGATGGACATTAACATACTTTGCACATCTATTGTTCACGCTTGGTGGACATGCACGAGATCATGTATTAGGCATCTAGTGTCCATGCTTCGTGGACGTGCTCTAGATTTAAAAAATAATCATATTATTGACGTCCTATAGACGTCTTGCGCGTCCAAACGTGCCGGTGGTCTTTATGATGCACATCTAATGGACGCCCCTTTTAGGACATGATGTTTGGATCTTTCCGGTACGTCGAATGGATATTTGTGGTTCACTGGGACGTATTCCGCCCTGCAGTGCGCCTTCTCGTAGGCGAGTCCGGTGTTGTTAGCCCTCCTTTATCGACAGCAGAATCGACCAGCATGGCAACGCGCACTGTCGACAGATCGCAGTAAGTCTCCTAAACCAGCTTTGTAGCTTCGCTGAGAGGTGCGGCCGGAAAATAAAGACAAAAAGCCTTTCCGAAAATCCGCCCGGCATGATAGTAATTTCCCTCGACTACTGCAAATTTTGCGCCTTCGCTTTCACAAACCCAACGAAAGTATTGTAGACGTGCCACAAGGTGGAAATTGGTCCAAAAGCTGTGCAGAGCACTACAGCTGCGCGTCTGTAGCGTCTGCTAACCAAAGGTGCCCAAAATATGGCGCACGGCGCCGACGGAAGTTCCTGATGATGATGCCTGCCAAGTTGCCAGACTGAATTTTCTAAAGGGTCTATTGCCAATGCTCAGGTCCAGGCGTCATGAGACGCCTGGCTTGTCCGTGCCTTCTCTTTCGTCCTGTCTTCTTTTGCACGCATTATCTCTTTTTAAGTAATGTGACGTACACCTTCCGCTGCGTGAGATTCTCGGTAGCTTCTTTTCCCCTTTTTTTCCTTTTCTTATTTCTTAGCGATTACCAATCCACAATCACTTTACCGATAACGATAGTCGATTACAATCCCAATTATCGATTACCTATCATCTATCTAGCTTACAGAGCACGGCATACTACGCCAGCCACTTCTACACATACACACCATTTGTTACCGTACACTGAAGCACCATAACACCCCTTTTCCTTCCGTCCAATTTCTGACGCGTAATTTGCATATTAATATTTGTCTGGCTCCGCGGTGGCTCAATGGTTACGGCTCTCGGCTGCTGACCCAAAAGACGCGGGTTCGATCCCGGCCGCGGCGGCCGAATTTCGATGAAGGCGAAATTCTAGAGGCCCGTGTACTGTGCGATCGATGTCTTTGCAGGTTAAAGAACCCCAGGTGGTCCAAATTTCTGAAGCCCTTCACTACATCGTCCCTCATAGCCTGAGTCGCTTTGGGACGTTAAGCCCCCATACACCACACCAATAGTTGTTTTTTTTCACTACTGTCAGACCAGAACACATCCCAAACACAGGTTACTAAGCCATACACCCGACCACGCGTTCAATGGGTGTCGCTCAAACGCGCCTGAAGCAATTACCCTTCGTGGCCTACGGGAACAAAGAACAAACAAAAACCTTCGTGGCATACGCGTTACTTGCCCACCTGGCGCAGTGGGGCTATTTTCTTTTTCTGTTTACAGGAATTGGGGTTTTTTTTCCGACGGGCGGAGCCGGAATTTCACCTGAACGAGCTCCTTACGCTGTCGCTTAATACCTGCGACTGTCCAATACTAGACCTTTCCCGGAATCCATCACAGCTCGCGTTTCTTGTTCAATGGGAAAAAGATAGCGCGCACCGAGGTGTCTTTAACAAGGAGAAGAAATTGGGCGGGGGAGCCATCACACAAGAAAAACCGGTTGAGAAGCAAAAGTGGACTGTTCTGCCTGTGGATGAAGTCCATATTGGGCTAATTAGTGTGTATTCATAATGATGGTTCAACAGCGCAAACACACCAAGACCAAGAAAGAGAGACGACACACACACCAGCGCTGAATTCAGCGCTGGTGTGTGTCCTGTCTTTTTCTTGGTCACATCACATCACTTTATTTTCCTTAAAGACCCCTTGCGGGGTGTTACATAAGGGGTGGGTTGTTAAGAAGTACAGGTGTTCAATGCAGTCATGAATGTTCCAGGGCAGGTGATGGCAGCGATATCGTGGGGAAGGCCGTTCCAGTCAGCTGCTACTCGGCAAAAAAATGAATTAGAGAAAACAGTAGTACGGGCACGTGGGCGCAAAACTTGAAGAGGATGACTGATGCGATGGGATCTGCGCGGCGGGGGGGGGGGGGGGGGGGCGCAGATGTAGGGTTCTTGTCTGAGTGGCGAATAAAAAAACTTGTGGAATAAGACGAGACTGGCAGAGCGACGGCGAGCAGAAAGATTAGATAGACCTGATTGCAATTTTAGAGATGATATGCTAACGTCGTATGAATACGAGGAATGAATGAATCTTGCGGCCCTGTTCTGCACAGCTTCGAGGGCGTTTGTTAGATATGCTTGGTGAGGGTTCCAGATGGCCGATTGCGAATTCCAGTTTAGTTCTGATGAGTGAAATGTATGCTTGTAGTCTTACATGTTGAGGGGCATCCCGCAGGTGACGTTTCAAGAAGCCAAGTGTTTTATTAGCTGATGATATCAGGTTAGTCACATGCAGACGCCAGGATAAATCATTAGAAATGGTGATACCTAAGTATTTGTACGACTGGACGAGGTCGACAGAGGAGTTAGAAATTGTGTACTGGAAAACAAAAGGATTTCGGCGGCGGTGAAAAGACATATACTTACATTTGTTAGGGTTGAGTGTCATCAGCCACTGCAAACACCAATTTTGCACATGGTTTAGGTCAGCCTGTAGGGATTCTTGGTCAGAAGGGTTAGTTACTGAACGATAAATAACGCAGTCATCAGCAAACAGACGGATATGACAAGATACATGCTGGGGTAGGTCGTTAATGTAAATAAGGAATAACAAAGGACCGAGGACGGAGCCCTGTGGGACGCCGGAGGTTACTGGAAGCGGGTGGGAGGGCTGATTATTAATGAAGACAGACTGAGAACGCTGCGTGAGGAATTCTTTAATTCACGCGATGATGTTTGGATCTAGGTTCAGCTGAGAGAGTTTGAGAAGCAAGCGTTGATGAGGTACTTTGTCGAAAGCCTTAGCAAAGTCTAGGAATATGGCATCAGTTTGTAGGTTAGTGTCAAGGTTGGCGTGAATGTCATGAAGAAAAATAGCTAGTTGAGTTTCGCAGGAAAGTCCTTTTCGAAATCCATGCTGGGACGGATGGAAGAAGTGATTGGAATCTAGGAATTGTATGATTTGGCTGTAAATGACATGTTCCATTAATTTGCAGGGTACATTTGTTAATGAAATAGGGCGATAATTAAGAGGTGAATCAGTAGTACCTGTTTTGTGGACGGGAACGACCTTCCCCACTTTCCAGTCGTCAGGTATGGTTCCTTCTGACAATGATTGCGTAAACAGTGCACAAAGAATACTGGAGCAAGCTAGTTTAGCGTTCTTTAAAATTTTTGAGTTTATATCATCTATGCCGGTAGCGGATGAGTTCTTTATTTTATCAATTATGCATGAAATTCCGCTACTGTTGAAAGTTATGGGCTCCATGGCTGTGGTGATAACAAGTGGTAATGTAGAACAGGGCAATTCGGATTCGTCAGTAAAAACGGACGAAAAAGCAGTGTTAAATGAGTTTGCACATTCGGTATCAGTCATTGTAACACCGGAATTGTTAGTGAGGGTGATAGTGCGTGTTTCTTTTGGGTTTATCACTTTCCAGAATTTTTTTGGGTTATCGACTATCATTTTTGGTAGGTCGACTTCGTAGAAGGAGCACTTAGCTTTTACAATCGCGGCCAAGTACAAGTGTTCAACTTCATGGTATTTTACCCATGCATTTGGGCTCCCTTGTCGCTTCGCTGTACGAAATGCGCGTTTTTTCTTATTTTCGAGTCTTTTTAGTGTTTTGGTGAATGGTCTATGTGTGTTTGCCTGTGGGCCGAACTTGGGCTAGCCCACGTGGGCCGGACTTGGGCTAGCCCACGTGGGCCGGACTTGGGCTAGCCCACGTGGGCCGGACTTGGGCTTGCCCACGTGGGCCGGACTTGGGCTTGCCCATGTGGGCCGGACTTGGGCTAGCCCGTGTGGGTCCCGCTGCACTGCCGCCTAAGCACCCCTGGAGGTCCCCTCTGAGAAGCCCATTACTGCCCCTATGGGTCCCACAAAGGACCGAGGAAAGCCCCCTGTATCGTTTTTATGCATGCTGACCATAGGGGTCCCCTGCTGGTCCTATGTAGCAAGCCCACTGGGCTGCCCCTGTGGGTTCCGCGCGATGCCGAGTAGCAAATCCCGCACATATCCCACATCGGGCCCCCATAGGCTGCCCGTGTTGGGCCCACGAGGGCCCGCAATTCCGAGCCCCGTTTGTGCTACTGGGGAATGGGGGAGCGGGGGCAGCGGTGGTTCTTAGGCCGGATCAGGAAGAGTTCGGACTTCTCTGGGGAGCAAGACAGTCCGATGGTCCGTGCGTAATTTTGGGTGAGGGTGGCTGCTTCCTGTAAGGTGTTCTCTATGTCTCCGTCACTGCCGTGGGTGGTCCACAGGGTGATATCGTCGGCATAAAGAGTGTGCTTCAGGTGGGGAATAGTGGCCAATTTTAGGGCGAGGGGGATGAGGGTAATGTTAAAAAGAAAGGGGGAAAGGACGGACACTTGAGGGGTGCCGATACTCTGAAAATGTAGGAGGGGGAAGACAGAGGGCCGAAGTGTATCTCAGCTGTGCGGTCAGTCAGGAATGCTAGAATGTAGGCTTACGTGCGCGCACCGACATTCAAGGGGGATAGGGCACTCATGTCGCCTGATGTTGAATGCGATCAAAAGCTTTGGAGAGATCCAAAGCTAAGACTGCCTTGGTGTGACCCGGAAGAAGCGGGTCGAAAATGTCGTGTGTGAGTTGTAGCATGGCGTCCTGTGCGGATAGATGGGGGGAAATCCTACCATGCTATGCGGGTAAAGATTGCTGTCCGCCATGTGGCTTGTGAGTCTCGCTATCACAGCATGCTCTAGGAGCTTCCCGCGGCATGAGGTTAGTGAAATCGGGCGAAGGTTTTGAAGTGTAAGTGGTTTGTTAGGTTTAGGTATGAATATTACCTTCGCGTGGCGCCAGGACTGCGGGAGGTTACCCTCCCTCCAGCACTGCTTGAAGTAATGTGGGTGATCGATTGGTCATCCAGATTACGGAGCATGGAGTTTGTGATTTGGTCTGCACCAGGTGCGGAGTTGGCGCGGAGAGTCAGGAGGGCCGCTCTGACTTCCGTCTCCGTGATGTCGGTGTCGAGTGTTGGATTTGCTTGTCCTGTGTAGTGCGGTAGAGGTATGGGGCCGCCTGGAGATGTGTACATGGTTTGAAGTGTGTCTAGAAGGGTGTCGGGATCGTCAGTGTGTTCATTTGTGAGGAGTCTCACGTGGTGCTGTATTGCTGATTTGGTGCGCGTGGGGTCAATGAGGTGTCGGAGGAGTTGCCATGCGCGTTTGCTGGACAGGTTTCCGGCGATGCCGTCACATATCTGTCCCCAGTTGGATCGGCAGAGTTCCTCGGAGTGCTGTTCGATTTGCGTCTGCAGCGCGGCCAGCCGCTTCTTGAGTGTTCTGTTGTGTTTGTTGCCTTTCCAGCGTTCCAGGATGCTGTGATGAGCCTCCCAGAGGTGGGCTAGGCGTGCGTCAAGGGTAGGTGTTTAGGTTGTAGTTTCAATGTCTCGCGTGTTGTGGTGAACGTCATGGTTCGGTGACTGCACCCATTTGTCGATGTCTGCGATGGGAGTGTCTGGGAGGGCGGTGCGTGCAGCGCGAAATGCATCCCAGTTAATGAGTTTGTTTATTGTATTTGCGTGACGGGGTGGTTTGTACGGGACAGTGATTTGTATAATGTAATGATCACTGCCCAGTGCATGTTGTGTTCTGCTCAAGGTAACGCCGCGGATACAGCGGCTCAGCGCCAGGTCGTGACTGGTGTCCATGCTGACACTGTTGCCGATCCGCGTAGGCGTCTGAAACGTGTTGTGCACAGTGATTTGGAGGTTCTGCAAGAGCAGTCAGAGCCTGCGACCTCGATGTGTCGTGGTTGTGTATCCCCAGTCAGTATGCTGACTGTTGAAGTCCCCACCGATGAGTAGGGGATTTTTCCCTGCTAGATGGTGTAGCTTTCGCAGAAGTGATTTTAGCGGGGCCATCGGCAGGGACGGGGGGTAGTATATGTTTGCTATAAATATAGAAGGAAGTGAATGTGTGTGATGTATAAGTTATGTGACCACGCAGGGCGTCTCAGACGTGATGTGATGAGTTTTGTAGCTGCCGCAGTGTGTGGACGGCCGAACGCCTCCACCGTTATCGTGGTGCTCCCAGTGCATTGTGCGCCAAATTCGACAGCCATGACGTCAAACCAAGCTGAACTGCAGCTTTTCACTTGTATATTCAGGCTTAATCAGAGCTAAGCCACTGCCTAATGATTTTACGGGCGGCTTCTGCTTGGAGAAGTAATACGGTTTCCGTGTGGCTTGGAGGTCGCACAATCTCAAGTTGGGTCGGCTGAAACCAGTCAAGAACCCGGCAACAGCAGCGAGTCCTCCGAAATTCATCGCGCAGTGAAAGCGCCAACCACTCCACTTCTCGTCACCGCAGCGCGTGCCCCGGAAGGAAATCTCCTGGCCTGAGCATGTAAGGGTGTCGCCGCCTGCCCCCGCACAGATGATCCTGTATCCCAGGGATTGGGAGGTAAGGGCCCTGAGGGAGGAGGTATGTCTCCTGGCAGTCCTTACTCAACGCTCACTTGCCTCTGCTAACCCTTCGCTCTTAACTTCTCCTACGCCAAGGACACAAACCAACACCAGTCCCCCTCAGTCATCCACCTTAGAAAAAACAGCGTATCAATCCCTTCCCACGCACTCACCGATGGCGATTTTAGACTGAAAGACTTCTCTGACGAATCTGACAAAAAACTCCAATATCTTGAGGTTCACATGGAAAGCATATTCAAGACCCTCATCGCTCAACTAACTACCAGGTTGGAGGCGCACATGGAGTGATGCAGAGAATCTATACTCCAGATCATGGTAGCCGTCCTCGACGCACGCCTCACAAAGCTCCCCCCACGCGTTACCCCCGGGCGCCGCTAGGGGGCCAGACGAAGAGAACGCCCTTCGCAAGTGCTCCTGCCTCGACGCCTCATTTCACCCGGAAACGATCAACGCAGTAGAAAATGGAGTACTCCATCGCTTTCTACTGATCAAGCGAAATCCGTGGATAACCGCTTTACATCCGTGAGTCCAGATTTCGCCATTACGCCCATCGGAAAATCCAGGGCGCAGAACGCCGCGCGAAGCCTATGCGGCGTCGGGCCGTCGGCCCGAAGGAACGCTCCTTCAGCTCACGCCGCATCCGTTAGGATGGCTGACGCTGACGCGGCGGCGTCGGCCGGAGCCACGACACCGCTCGAAGAGAATCTTCAAAGCGACGACAACGCTACCGACAACGCTACCGACAACGCTATCGACTACGGTACCGACTTCTCGCGGAAGAGAACAATCGACAACGGGGGTTGGTTCACTGCCAAATACCAGAAGTCGAGACTGATTGCCGTTCCGGAGGCCGGGACAGACGCGGCGGACAATTCAGCGCTGAGCCAACCCAAACTCAAGTGGAATCCCGTTCGGCGAGAGAAGCTACCTTCTTTGCCAAAAAACGACTTCAAAGTCATCCTTAGACCGAAGAATGGACTCAGCATCAGCGAACTGAGCACGCATCAGATGGTCCGGGCTATAACCAAAGCATGCGGAAAACCAGACATCTGCAACGAAGGCAGCTTCCTTATACGCCTGCGCAACGGATACTCAGCTATACTCAGCACGCCAAGCATGGAGACTGCCAGTGCTGTGCAGTGTATTTCGAGTCTACGCTTTGGTGCAAAGGACTATGCAGTGACGGCTTACATGGCCACGCCGGACAATTCGTGCAAAGGTGTCATTCATGGAGTGGACGCCGGGACCACGCCAACTGAACTACTATCACATCTTCGGGTACGTACCCAAGGAGTCAAACTACTTTATGCAAGAATTCTTGGCAAATCCAAATGCGCGGTCATTACCTTCGAGGGAGAGATCGTTCCGCGCTACGTTTACTATTACGGCGGCGAGATACGTCGCTCCCTCTATCGATCATCGCGGCAAGTTTGCTATACATGCTTAAAGGCCGTTCATAGGGCGGACGTATGCCCGACGCCTGACGTCGTCGTCTGCTCTAAATGCACTCAGCCAGTGGTCGAGGAATGATACTCCTGCGAGCCCAGGTGTGTGCTATGCATGGAAGCGCATCCTACAGGGGCAAAGGAGTGCAAGGAACGCCTTAGGAAACCGACACTACGGACGAGAAAAAAGAGAGGAACCAGGCGGCAGAGATAACGGCGGACGCGGCCGGGCCCGGAAACGCTGTTCCAGCGAGGACTCTAGTTCGAGATCCAAGTCCAGATCGGCATCGAGATCAGGATCAAAGTCGAGATCATCGTCCAGGACTCGGAAGGATCGAGAAAGCAAAAAGAAGCAGCCGCAGAA
Source organism: Amblyomma mixtum (assembly GCF_055824585.1). NCBI lineage: Eukaryota > Metazoa > Arthropoda > Arachnida > Ixodida > Ixodidae > Amblyomma > Amblyomma mixtum. The sequence continues at coordinate 24,962,770 of NC_143015.1, forward strand.
GACCGCACCAAAAAATGAGGAAGCAACCAGGGTGAGCTGGAAAGAGCATCTTTTCCCTACCTCTCCTACTGCTCCAAAAAACAAACACACCGAAAACAGCGATAGGTAACAACGCTAATGAGGAAGTTAACGCGGATGTTCAAGAGCTAAGACAAATAATTCAGACGCTCAGGGCAGAAAACGCTGAGCTGAGACAGAAACTAAACGATCTGATATACGAACTAAAGGCCCAAAGAGCAAGGCAGAACAATACTAACCCGCAAACAGACGAAGATCAGGCGACAACTATAGGGCGCCAGGAATTTACAACTGCCATGGTTGCTGTTAACAATGCACTGGCTAATCTTAGCAACCTCATCTCCAACATCCAAGACGAGACGCGCAAGGATAGAGAGCGTCTAGTACAATTCACAGCCATGAAATCCAGAGGAAACCCTATAACAGGCCATCTCAGTATGGCGAGCAACCGTAAACGCTCGGTCAAGTTGGAAACCCTCGAAATATGGCAGTGGAACTGCCGTGGGATCCGCCGAAAGCAGGGTCTACTTAAACAACACATCAGAAATTGCACCTCTCCGCCAGACATAATCGCCGTACAGGAAACCGGCTGCTCACTCACTCTCGCGGGGTACTCCGTCTACGATGGGCAGGGGCAAAGCAAGGTCGCCCGGCTGGTTGCGAAAGCAGTCACCGCAATCAGACACGACATCGACGGAACGGAGAGAGAGAAAAAGAGACTCTAATGAAATACAGAGAATTTAGCCGGCGTTAAAAAATCGCTGGCACGCTACTCTGCGTAAGGAGGGAAATTTAGGAGATAAAGACAGAAGGAGAGCAGTGTGGAAGAGAAGCCAAGAAAGCACCTTCCTACTTAAGGTGTACAGCCCGCCAAGCCAGAGGAAAGCCAATTTCAACTACCTGCTAGGCAAGGCAGAAGAAGCAGCAGGCAAGAATGCTATCGTTATTCTGGGGGACTTTAATGCCTGGCATAAAAGCTGGGGCTACGTTCGGGAAACCCAAAAAGGCAGGGATCTAGCCAGGGAGGCTGATCGTAGAAGGCTCACCCTCATCACTGACCCCACCCAACCCACGCGAGTGGGGAACAGCATCAACCGAGATTCGTGTTCACACTTATCATTTGTCAGAGGGGTAAGGCACGCAAGATGAGGAAAACGACGGCGAAACTCTAGGCAGGGACCACTGCATCCTGCGCATCCATATAGAAACCCTCCCGATCAGAAGACAACATGGCCAGGCTAGACTGACAAACTGGGAAGCCTATAGGAAATCCAGGGCACAGTCTGAAGACGCTGAGATCACCGACATAAACGGCTGGGTCGCAAGAATCAAGACAGACTGGCAAAAACTAACCCGAAAGGTCGCCCTCACTACCAACACAATCGAGGTGGACAAACATCTCTTACACCTTTTAGACGCCAGACGGGGCCTACTAAAAAGGTGGAAAAGGCAAAAGCATAATAGGCGGCTCAAGCGTAAGATCGCTGAGGTCACCAGACAAGCCGAAGAATATGCGACGGAGCTCTCGAGGCTCGACTGGAACCAAAAATTCAACGAATTGCAGGGTACTCTAGGTTGGGCCAAGAGATGGGCCTTGCTAAGGGCTCTCATAGACTCAACCACGACAATATCCGAAACTCGTAAGACGACCGAAATGATCGCGCACCAGTTCCAAGGCACTGACGAGGAAATGCTACAGAACATGAAGCAGCGTTATATCGGCAATGTAACACACGCCGACAGCAGCTTGGCATACACGTGCGAAGCGAATCCCGCTCTGGACGATCCCCTACCATAGAAGAAGTCAGACACGCTGTGATGTCCGCCCCAAAGAACACAACACCAGGGAAGGATGGCTTCACCAATGCCATGATAAGGAATCTGGAGGACAATTCAATCAAAATATTCACGGAATTCGTCAATAAACACTGGGAACAGGGGACCCTCCCGGACGACTGGCGACATGCGGAAATAGTAATGATTCCGAACTTCGGAAAGACTCCAAACCTGGAAAATCTTAGACCCATTTCCTTAACATCATGCTTGGGAAAAGTGTACGAGAGAGTTGTGCATCACAGGTTGCAGACCCACCTTGAGGACAACGAACTCATGCCGCACACTATGTTTGGATTTCGAAAATACCTATCAACACAAGACGTCCTCCTGCAGATCAAGGAGGTGGTGCTTACTACCGTCCCAAAATATGGAGAAAACATCTTGCTCGCTCTTGATCTTAAAGCGGCCTTCGACAACGTCAGTCACAGGGCTGTGCTGGAGGGGCTCAGCAAACTGGGTTGCGGGCACAGAATATTCAACTATATGAAAGCCTTTCTGACTAACAGAACCGCTACCATTGGAATAGGAGGCATCAGAACTGACACCTTCAACACCCCCGAAAAAGGAACACCGCAAGGCTCTGTGCTATCACTTATGCTTTTTAATATTGCAATGATTGGTTTAGCAAGGGCGCTCGAAGAAATTGAAGGAATCAGGCATGCCATCTACGCAGATGATATCACAAGCTGGGTGACAAGGGGATCGTTAGGAGAAAAACAAGAGCTTCTTCAGCGAGCAGCAGACACGGTCAACGCATACGCCCGACACTGTGGACTTGCATTCTCCCCTGAAAAATCCGAGGTGCTCAGAGTCTACAGACAAGGGCATGATCTGCAAAACTCCATAGATATCTACATAGGGGAAACGAAGGTTCCGGAAGTATTGAAAGTTAGGATCCTCTGCATGTGGATCCAAAGCAACCGTCGTATTGATCACACGATCAGACAGCTAGCAAATACCACAGCACAGACCACCAGGATGATTGCAAGGATTTCCAACAGAAGAAGAGGTATGAAGGAGGAAGACACATGTAGGCTAGTACAGGCCCTCGTGGTCAGTAGGATCTTATACGGCGTACCCTACCAAACACCGCTTAAGCAAGAAAAGGAGCAGTTAGAGGAAATTCTTAGCACAGCATACAAATGCGCTCTCGGACTGCCGGTCAACACTTCGACTGAGAAATTCCTTAAACTGGGCCTAAATAACACAGTACAAGAACATATCGAGGACCACCTTCTCGCGCAGAAAACAAGACTGATGCTGTCCGAAACAAACAGAAACAAGCTGCGGTTGGTGGGCATGAGGCACGCTTTCAAGGAAATCAACAGCACAGCGAGCGTTCCAAGTGAAATCAGGAGGATCATTGAGATCAGTCCGATTCCAAAAAACATGCATCCATGTATACATAAGGCGAGAAGAAAGGCAATATCCGAATTCCACGAAAGAAGCTTCGCCGAGGCAAAAGACGTATTATACGTTGACGCAACCACATACAGACACCGACACGGCTCGGTAGCCAGCGTGGTGGATCACCAGGTCAGGGAAATCAACTGCGCTTCAATAAAAACCAACAACATCCTCGAGGCTGAGGAAGCAGCAATTGCACTCGCCATCACCCATATGAGTGACGAGCCCCATGCACACATCATTACAGACTCGCAAGAGGCGTGCAGAAGATACAGCAGTGGACGCATATCCAATGCAGCCATTCACATACTCAAGGCGAGGACAATCACCTTTACGAGATGCTTCATCACGTGGACACCAGACCATGAGGCTGCCAAAGGGAACCAATGTGCGGACGCCAACGCCCGAGATACGCCAATCGGGAGGCGCGCACCAAAGGGGAACTGGACGTAGTCACTAGACGGTATGTAGCCACCTTACAGCACCAACGAGCCCTCCGGAGGACCTGCCCTCCTCCCCACAAAGACCTATGTAGAGAGCAGTCGGTTGCCTGGACACAACTGCAGACTAATACATACCCCAATTTGAGTTTACTCAGCAAAATCTATCCTTCCAAATATGAGAACAAATGCCCGCTATGCGGTGAACACCCAACGCTTTACCACGTTACATGGGCCTGTCAGAAAATGCAGGCAGCGCCGATAAACAACACACCAACACCGGAGCAGTGGGAGGCTGCGCTGTCCAGCTCGAAGCCTGAAGAGCAGCTGAAGCGGATCGACAGGGCTCGCAAGAGTGCAAAGGCCGCTGGGGCCCTGGACTGAGGGCTCCACCTGCGCTGCGAAAGAACACTTGTACAATAAAGTTTTTCATTCATTCATTCGTTACCCCCTTCACCCTACAGCACAACACACTGGCATAGAACTAGACATCCTCAAAGATGGAAGACTAGCCTCTATTATATATCTCCTACGCTTCAATATGGCGGGACAGGACAAAAAGTATTCCCTTCAGATCCCAACCTGCAACTGCCACGGTTTCCAGGTGGTGGTGGCGGTAAAAACATTTATTCAGAAGGGACAGGAGGTATGCTTGGATCAGCCCGTAAGGAACCGATCCATATAAACACTAGGTGGAGGACCCTAGTTTGGGACCCTAGTGGCGGTGGCCGCCGCCCGGGAGCGGCCTACTAAGGCTTTTTGGGCCTGTAAGTCGTGGCAGCCGAGCAGGGTCGCCTCCCAGTCCTCCCGGGTTGGGTTGGGGATGAGGGGAATGGCCGGGTTAGAGGGGCAGGCCCACACCATGTGATAGGTGCCCGAAGACACTGCACTACAGTGCGGGCAGCTGCCATTAAAAGAGGGGTAAAGATGTTTTAGTGCTGCCGGGCACAGAAATGTATTGGTGAGAAGGCGGAGAAGGAGCCGCTCATCCGCCTTCTTCAGGCCTTTACATAGGCGAGGGTAAAGGCTATGCCTGTCTTGATAATTGGTTGTAATATCTTTGAAGGTATAGATCGGATTAGGATCGGGTTCCTGATCGGAGGAGGAGAAAACAGCCCGGTGAGAGGGCGCGCGGGCGGCTGCGTCTGCTTCCTCGTTTCCTGCCAACCCCTGATGAGCAGGGGCACATATAAGGTAACGGTGTGCGGGGTCCGTATCCCGTATAAAATTTTGGTATATTCGATAGGCTAGGAAGGGAGTGCTGCCTTGTTCGACGTTCCGACAGGCGCCGCGCGAGTCGGTGATTGTGTAATTTGAATCGGAATGTGAGGCCGCGAGAGCAATCGCGACCTCTTCTGCTTGTGTTGCACTGCGGGCTCTGAAAGTGAGGACGTGTCGCGAGTGGAAGAAAAAGACGAGGAGTGTTTGCCGCGCGCCGACGACGACGTTGCTGCTGATGGACTTCCCTGCTTTTCTGTGCTCCCTGTCTTCAAGTGTTCTCGCCGCCGGTCTGTACGTCAAGCCATGACATTTGGTGGAGGTGCTGGGTAACGCATCTCATGCAGCGCACCGCGCCTCGTATATCGAGCCCCGTACTAAGTCCTGGCCGCCGAGTTTTCTTGGAGGAGCCCTCGGCGGTAACTGAGACTCGCGCGAGCCGACGTCAGCAAGGCCAAGCGCCGGAATTCGGACTCTTGCCCGAGGGATCGCGGACATCTAGGACAGCCAACGTCGCCATGGCGTCCCAGTCACAACAAACCGACCCTGCGATTGCATCCAGGATCGTCTACGTGGCTGTCACTCCAAGATCTGTCGTGCCGTTCCGTGGCGATGGCCTTGACGATCTTGAAGACTGGGTCCAACACTATGAAAGAGTAGCGCGACATAACGGGTGGACTCCCGACCAATGCCTGCAGAACCTGTACTTCTCCCTGGAAGCCACAGCGAAGTATTGGTTTGAGAACCATGAGGCTTCGTTAACATCATGGGAGACGTGCAAGAGCGAACTGGTAGGCACGTTCGCGAACCAGCACCGGCGACAGCAAGCTGAAGATCTGCTCCACGCTCGCATCCAGGCACCTACCGAAAGCTCATGATGAAAAACTGTAGCGCCCGAGACGAGGACACAACGAAGACGACAACACATGCGCTAACTTTCAACTGAATTTTTATTTAATGCACAAACAGTTTTTAAATACTGCGCAAGCATCAAAATATCTTCCCACTAGCCTATCACACCGCAAGTCACTTTTCACAATTTGTACAAGCCATCAAGAAAAATCATCTTTCATTGATAAATATACAGATGGGATGCTTACACACTTATCTTCTAAGTTTTTTATTCGTTTTGCTTCAACAATTTCTCGTGTTAGCTGTTTCCTGCTTCTGTTAATAACCTGGCATTCATCGAACTTCGGCATGCATGCATCTGGGTTGCATTCCTCACAGTGTTGTGAAAGATTACCTTTTTTATTTTCTATATTCCTATTGTGCTCTCGTAGCCTCTCGTTTAGGCACCTCCCGGTTTGGCCTACGTACACCTTACCACATGACAGTGGCAAGGAATACACAACACCTTCTGCGCAGTCAACAAATTTCTTGGTGTGGTTCTTTGTACAACCTTTATGTTTCACAGAGTACGGATTTGTCATCTTACATAGTTTTGCCAGTTTATCTGGGGCCGAAAACACTACCTGAACGCCTACTCGTTGACCTATCTTTTTTAGATTATGGGAAATCCTGTGCATGTACGGAATTACCGCTGTTTTCCTATATTTCTCAGGCAGAGTCTGGCATTTGGATTTATTCTTACGAATCATCCCCTCAGCCACTGACACCAAAATGGCGTGTCAGTGGCTGAGGGGATGATTCGTAAGAATAAATCCAAATGTCAGACTCTGCCTGAGAAATATAGAAAACAGCGGTAATTCCGTACATGCACAGGATTTCCCATAATCTAAAAAAGATAGGTCAACGAGTAGGCGTTCAGGTAGTGTTTTCGGCCCCAGATAAACTGGCAAAACTATGTAAGATGACAAATCCGTACTCTGTGAAACATAAAGGTTGTACAAAGAACCACACCAAGAAATTTGTTGATTGCGCAGAAGGTGTTGTGTATTCCTTGCCACTGTCATGTGGTAAGGTGTACGTAGGCCAAACCGGGAGCTGCCTAAACGAGAGGCTACGAGACCACAATAGGAATATAGAAAATAAAAAAGGTAATCTTTCAGAACACTGTGAGGAATGCAACCCAGATGCATGCATGCGGAAGTTCGATGAATGCCAGGTTATTAACAGAAGCAGGAAACAGCTAACACGGGAAATTGTTGAAGCAAAACGAATAAAAAACTTAGAAGATAAGTGTGTAAGCATCCCATCTGTATATTTGTCAAAGAAAGAGATGATTTTTCTTGATGGCTTGTACAAAATGTGAAAAGTGACTTGCGGTGTGATAGGCTAGTGGGAAGATATTTTGATGCTTGCGCAGTATTTAAAAACTGTTTGTGCATTAAAGATTCAGTTGAAAGTTAGCGCATGTGATGTCGTCTTCGTTGTGTCCTCGTCTCGAGCGCTACAGTTTTTCATCATGAGCAACCAACTCGCCCAAACATCCACCCTGATCTACCGAAAGCGTCAGAAGCTTCGTCGAAGACGTGCTGGGTCTGAGTGCCCGCGCCGACCCGCGGGCTGCTGAGGAGAAAAAGGTACGGGCGCTGATGAGGGGTGTCCGGAATGACATCTTTGGAGGCCTCATCCGCAATCCTCCGACCACAGTAGCCGGATTCGTCGCTGAAGCTACCAACATCGAGCACATTGGCGACAAGAACTAGTCACTTTCAGAGACTGAGCGCCCTTCCTGTCGTCTCAAGTCTTGGCTCGTCTGGCTTGGGCGGAGTTGGTCCCGCCGATGTTCGAGAAATAATTCGCGACGTCATCCGCGAGGAGCTGGAAAAGCTCTTCCCTACTACTGAGCAGTCCGCCTCTGTCTCCATCGCGTCCGCTGTTCGCGAAGAACTGCGACACGCGCTGGCGCCAGAAGACGTCCCAATTGTAGCTGCAGCCGACCCACCAGCTCTTAGCTACGCCGCCGCAGTTCGTCGTCCTCCTCCCGCCCATCGCCAGGACCAGAGCGCTCCCGATTCCGGCCTTCGACGCCGTGAGTTCCTGCACTCGTCTGATGCACGCCTGGGACCGCCGAGACGCAGGAAGACCGACATCTGTAGGACTGCGGACCGGCGACCACTGTGTTTTCACTGCGGTGAGCCTGATCACATGTATCGCTCCTGTCCATACCGCGAACTCGGCCTAAGGGTTTTTCACCGGGCCGATCCGTGCCCCCGCTACGGTGAGCAGCCCCGCGACATACAAGACTACCTTCGACGTTCTCCATCACCGGTTACAGCTCCTCGTCGCACCTCCCGGTCACCGCCCCCTCGCCGCCCACCGTCCCCTTCTCGCGGGTCTCGCCGTGAGAGCCTCTCGCCGCTTCGGGAAAACTGAGTACGGCGACGCCTGGAGGTGGCGTTGCCGGAGTCGCACGACGCAAAGAACCACCGCCTACGTTAGCGTGTCCCAGCTCTACCGATGGTATCCTTGGAAGCGCAAACCGTTTTGTGCCCTCTAGCAATGTGAACATTCTGATCGACAGGCGCGACGTAACGGCGCTTGTGGACAACGGCGCCGATTACTCGGTCTTCAGCGGCAGTTTCCCTCGGCGTCTTCGCAAGGTTACCACCCAGTGGGACGGACCGCCCATACGTACCGCGGGCGGCCACATCGTAAACCCTGTTGGCAAGTGCACTGCCCGCGTCGCGATCCACGGTGAGACGTGCGCCGCCACATTCGTGATATTGGAGAATTGCTCTAAAGATGTTATTCTGGGCATGGACTTTCTCCGTGAATATGGCGCCGTAATCGACATAGGGCACAACATGTTGACCCTCCGCGCACGTTCTTCATCGCCAGTACCGCCCCGGGCCACAGGCTTTGCGATGAAAGTTGATGCCGACCATGTACACTTGCCGCCGTTGTCGACAGTTTTCCTGCCGGTCCGAGCCGATACAACAGCATGTGGAGAAGGCGTTCTGGAAGGCAGTGCCCAGATGTTACTTACGCGTGGCATTGGTGTTGCGCGAGGGGTCGCAAATGTTCAACAAGGGCGAGCCAACATCTTCGTGACCAACTTCAGGAACGAGCCGCAGCACCTGACGAAAGGGTCAGTAGTAGCCCAAATGGAAGAACTTAGCGACGTTCGTGAAGCAGTTGCGCTGCCTAAGGAGGCGGCCCCGCCCGAGTCACGAGACCCTACAACGTTGCCCCTGGATATCGATCCCAAACTTGAGCCTTCCCAAACACGCGAACTGCTCTCTCTTTTGCATCGGTACAACGACTGTTTCGCGACGACATCCCGAGTTCGCCAGACACCCGTCGCCAAGCATCGAATTATTGTCGACACCGCAACGCACCCGATTCGCCAACCGCCATACCGCGTTTCCTTGAAGGAAAGGGAAACCATCGAGGAGCAAGTGCGCGAAATGATACGCGACGACGTCATCCAACCATCCAACAGTCCGTGGTCCGCACCTGTAGTGCTGGTCAAGAAAAAAGACGGGACCCTTCGATGTTGCGTTGACTACCGGCGACTCAATAAGGTGACCAAGAAGGACGTATATCCACTCCCACGCATCGACGACACCCTCGACCGTCTTCGTCATGCCCGCTATTTTTCGTCCATCGAATTTAAGAGTGGATACTGGCAAATTGAAGTGGATGAGCGCGACCGCGAGAAGACCGCATTTATAACCCCGGATGGCCTCTACGAGTTTAAGGGGATGCCGTTTGGCCTGTGTACAGCGCCCGCGACATTTCAACGAGTCATGGATACTGTGCTAGCCGGTTTGAAGTGGCAGACATGTCTCGTGTATCTGGATGACGTTGTCATCTTCTCAAGCACTTTCAGAGACCATCTGGTGCGTCTTGAAGCAGTTCTTCAAGCTCTTCTGAACGCCGGACTTACGCTCAAGCCTTCGAAGTGCCGCTTCGCATACAGTGAACTGAAGTTCCTTGGTCATATCGTCAGCCAAGTGGGTGTGAAGCCAGATCCCGAGAAAACGGCTGCCGCCGCATCCTTCCCTCCGCCATCGGACAAGAAGACCGTCAGAAGCTTTCTCGGTCTCTGCGCATACTTCAGGCGTTTCGTTCGGAACTTTTCCCAGATCGCGGCGCCACTTTACCGCCTTACGAAGGATAGCGTTGTCTTAGAGTGGACTGAGGAGCAACAATCAGCATTCCGCAATTAAAACACGCCCTTGCAACATCCCCCATATTAGGCCATTTTGATCAAGACGCCGACACTGAACTCCACACGGACGCCAGCAACAAAGGACTAGGAGCAGTGCTGGTGCAATTCCAGGACGGCTCTGAGAGGGTTATTGCGTATGCCAGCCGAGCTCTTTCGCAGGCGGAGGGCAATTACTCGACAACTGAAAAAGAGTGCCTCGCTGTCATCTGGGCCATCACCAAATTCCGGCCCTATCTGTACGGTCGCCCTTTTCGTGTCGTCACCGACCACCATTCGCTGTGCTGGCTCGCAAATATTAAGGATCCAGCAGGCCGCCTTGCCCGGTGGAGCCTTCGGCTACAGGAGTACGACGTCACCATCACCTACAAGTCCGGCCGCCAACATCATGATGCTGACTGCTTGTCTCGAGCCCCTGTGGAGCCGGCACCGGGAGGCGAAAATGACGACGAGGACGGCTTTCTTGGGGCACTGAACACGGCAGATATGGCTGCTCGGCAACGCAGTGATCCTCAGATTGGTCAGCTGATGGCGCACTTGGAAGGCCACGAAGCTGCGGTGCCTCGCGTTTTCCAGCGCATGCTGCCGACGTTCAAGATAATGCACGGCGTATTGTACAAGCAGAACTTCGACAGCAGCCCGAGGTCGTGGCTTCTTGTTGTGCCAGAAGACCTGCGCTCCGAGGTCGCCCCAGCTTGCCACGACGATCCTACAGCTGGTCACCTTGGCTACAGCCGGACACTTTCCCGTATTCGAGAACGGTACTACTGGCCGACACTTCCCAAGTACGTCCGTCACTACGTAAGAACTTGTCGACAGTGTCAAAGGCGCAAAACACCGCCCATACGACCAGCTGGTCTTCTCCAACCACTCAAACCACCACCTGCTCCGTTCCACACTGTCGGAATGGATTTTCTTGGTCCATTTCCGACGTCGCATTCGGGCAACAGGTACGTTATTATAGCGACGGACTACCTAACGCGATACGCAGAGTCCCGAGCACTTCCGTCTGCGACAGCTATTGAGGCAGCCAAATTTTTTATTGAGTGCACAGTGCTCCGTCACGGTGCCCCTGCCGTTTCGATCACTGACCGGGGTGCCGCGTTTCTGGCCAAGCTCACACAGGAGATCCTCCGTCTCAGCTGCACCAGCCACCGCCGAACTACTGCGTACCATCCGCAAACGAATGGGCTGACGGAGCGGCTGAACAAGACCATGGCCGACATGATCGCCATGTACGTGGATGTCGCCCATCGCAGTTGGGACTCCGTACTGCCCTACGTTACATTCGCTTATAATACCGCTGTCCAGGAGACGACCGGTATGACCCCTTTCCAGCTGGTCCACGGCAGACAGGTCACCACGATGCTTGACGCTATGCTACCGCACGAGCCGCCTGTCGAGGTAGACGATGGTGCCCGACTAGTATGCGAGCGCGCGGAAGAAGCTCGGCAACTCGCTAGACTCCGCATCCAACACCAACAGCATGCCGACGCTCGTCGGTACGATCTCCGTCGACGCGACGTCGATTTTTACCCTGGAGACAAGGTCTGGGTGTGGACGCCGGTACGCCGTCGAGGTCTCTCCGACAAACTCATAAAGCGGTACTTTCGGCCGTATACAGTTCTTCGCCGCATCGGTGAACTCAACTACGAGGTGCTGCCCGAAGGAACACGACAGTCATCACGTCGTTCACCCCGCCCTGAAATTGTGCACGTAGTGCGGCTTAAGCCGTACTACGCGCGATGATAGTCTGCCCCGAACGCATTTGCCCACCTCCTTCTACACTGGCCAGCAGGAGTTTTTGTGCGTGTGTGCGGTTTTCAGCCCTGTGCCTTTGCTTCCGTGTTAGCATCTGGACGATGCTTCTTTATAGGGGGAGGTAGTGTCGCGAGTGGAAGAAAAAGACGAGGAGTGTTTGCCGCGCGCCGACGACGACGTTGCTGCTGATGGACCTCCCTGTTTGTTCTGTGCTCCCTGTCTTCAAGTGTTCTCGCGCCGGCCTGTACGTCAAGCCGTGACAGACGCTAACTGTGTTGCTGTTGTGAACTGCCGCGGCCGTGTACAATCCCCCGTGGTGAGGGCTGGAGGCGTCTACGTAGTATACACCTGTTTTGTTGCCATAATGTCGGGCTAGCGCTTCCGCTCGTGCCAGGCGCCGAGCATTATGGTCTTCATGTGACATGCTTGCTGGAAGAGGCCGCGCAGCACATGCCCTTGAAGCTTCCTTTTCCTGCACTTTCGTCATCGCCCCAAGGAGGCGGGGGAACAACTTTATTTTAAGAAAAATTAAAAATCTGGCAGTGGCTTAGCTCTGCTGTGCCAGGATGTACATAATCTGAGGTGAGGGCGAGGTGTCCACATCTCGGTGGACACCATAACCAGAGGGAAGGCGCATAACTGCCCTCTCGGGGGACACCTCAATCGTGCTTTATTTTAAATGACGGTAGTGACAGGCGTGCCTGCCTACTGGCTCAAGCCGAGCCACCACCGCTGCCACTTGCAGATAGAAGAGTGTTGAAAGGTAAGAGGACTTAAGTGCTCAGCAGCAAAATCTGAGCTCTTCTTTGTGCGTTATCCCGGCACCCGGAAACCCCCCACATCTCCAAATATCCGCCTCAATGTTAACAACCTTCTCCTGCCTACGGTCGACACCATCCGAATTCTTGGCCTCCACCTCCAAGCCAACGGAGCCACCACCAACACAATACAACGCTTGCATCGATACACACAGCAGACAGCCCGTCTCATACGGCGCGTTTCCAACAAGCGGGCAGGCATGAAGGAGGCGAATCTCCTTCGTCTCTTTCAAGCATTTGTAGTAAGTCGTATTGCTTCCACTGCTCCATATTTACGTCTCACGCTCACGGAGAAGCACCGCCTGGATTGCCTTATCCGCAGCGGCGTCAAAACAGCCCTTGGTCTTCCTCTCTCTACTCCCAACGACAAGCTCCTCGCCCTTGGTGTCTCCAACACGGTTGACGAGCTCATTGAGGCGGCCCTCCTGGCCCAGCGCCAACGCCTCTCCCTAACTTCCGCAGGCCGCTCTATCCTCGAACGACTTCGCATCGCTCCCTTCCGTCTGCCATCTTCGGTGGTCAATCTCCCACCTGCCATCAGGGCCAACATCAAGACTCTCCCTCTCCCCCGCAACATGCATCCAACTCATCATCAAGATCGCAGAGAAGCTCGGGCCGCGTCACTCCAGCAGCGATATGCTGGCCGACTTGACGTGCTTTACACAGACGCGGCAGACCATCCTACTCGGACTGCTGCAACAGCGGTTGCCACAGATGAGAACATGACTCTCCATGCCTCCTGCTCTGTACGCACTTCACATATCACTACAGCGGAGGAAGTAGCTATTGCTCTCGCGCTGTCCACTTCTAAAGCTAGAGTAGTCATAAGTGACTCACAGCGCGCCATTCTTAATTTTACTCATGGCCGTATTTCAATCGAAGCGTTTCGCGTACTCGTATCAAATCCTCCTAAACACCTGACCCTACTGATATGGGCTCCAGCCCACATGGGTCTGAAGGGTAATGAGGGAGCACATGAGCTAGCTCGAGGGCTCACTTTCCGAGCAGCTTATCACCCCGCCCCCAACATGCCCGCCTTGGTCAGGAAGGACACCATAATCACTTCACGCGATCTGCTCCAGCACTATCGTCTTTCTCGCCAACTCTATCCAGGTCCGCACCAAGAACTTACAAAGACAGAGGCCGTCACATGGCGCCAACTCCAGACGGACACTTTCCCCAATTCCAAAAGATTCCATAATATATTTCCTGAACGGTATATGCCGATGTTTAAACACTGCAATATCCCAGCAGACCTCCTTCATATGGTCTGGACTTGTCCACGACAGCACATGCCAACACCCACACAACATACCTGGGAGGCTCGTCTACGCAGCTCTACCCTAGACGACCAACGAACGCTCATCGGTCTCGCTCTAGAGGCTGCCAGATTCCAAGGAGTCTTGGCCGACCCCTAGATCTGGGCCTTCGGCCCCTTGACTGTTTTAATAAATGTTTACCAACCAACCAAGGACAGAGCAAAAGAGAGAGTAAAGACACGCGCCGCAACAACCGCGTCCGCCGGATGGACGCTGGCTGAAAAAAGATACACGGCCGCAGCCCGAACGCTGCAAACCGAATGCGGGCGTTGACAACGCTTTATACTCCGATCATTTTAAGGAAAGGAAGTGCGTATAATGGCTCCCTGGGTCAGTGGACGCCTGAATCGGTACGTGGGGTTATGAGCGAGAGATCTGGGCTGCAGGCATTGACAAGGTTGTGGCAGAAACGCGGCGCTGAAGCCATAGGCCATCGGCGCTTTTTGTGTTCACTGGCGTTGACGTTGTCAACGTTTTACACTCCGATCATTTTAAGGAAAGGAAGGCGAGCGCGCGAGGCGCGGAACGCCAGCTGTGCCCCGTGTGACGTCACTGCTCCTCGCGCATGGGCAGTGCGGCTCTCTAGGAGCTTTGCGAAAACCGTTCAACCTCGGCCAGTGCAGCTCCCGCTTATAGTGAGCTAGAATAAATTCGCACCCTACAAAAATTGGAGGGGACACTCAAGCTCACCATGAGGGTTTGACGCGATAGCGTATGGGAAACGCGCAGGACTCAGGTGGCGGTCGTAGTTCGTCGTCACATCGTATTCGACAAACCCCATACCACGAACGCCAGCATAGCTTCCGCGCCGAACGAACGGGGAGCAAGCTGCAAGATTCGTGGCGAACGCGCCCTGGATGTGCGCTGCGTTCTTTGCCGCTCACCGCGTGATTCCGGCGTCCCCCCACGGCCCCACTGCGCCCGACCGAGACGAGAGGGAGGCGCTGCCGTGGCGCGCTATCTGAAGCCCCTCAATAAAAATTCAGGGGCACTTTGACTGTCTAAAGTGCGTAGAGGCGAAAGCGTTTTCCGCAGCACTTTGCTTATGTGACACTAGTGGCGTCACCACTGGATGACGTTACACATAATTGGTTGGTTTATTGGTTTATTTGGGTTTTAAGTCGCAAAGCAACTCAGCCTCTCAGGGACGCCGTAGTGAAGGGCTCCGGAAATTTCGACCACCTGGGGTTCTTTAACGTGCACTGACATCGCACAGCACACGGGCTTCTAGAATTTCGCCTTCATCGAAATTCAGCCGCCGCGGCCGGGATCGAACCCGCGTCTTTCGGGTCAGCAGCCGAGCGCCGTAAACACTGAGCCACCGCGGCGGGGTGATGACGAAGTAATGACAAATTACTAATTAGTGACTAATTATTGATTAATGACTAAATACTAATTAACTGCTAATTAATGACGCTTAACCTTCGCCTTTAGGAGTGGAACGCGACCGCGTGTTGTAGCGCTGCCAAGCAATCTACGGAACGCCACCACCCGTTCGGCGCGATGCCTTGACCTTTGAACGCGACGCCTTTTGAGGAAAGGAAATGGGGCAGTAATTCTCTGTCATCTCGGTGGACACCCGAACCGCACCGTAGGGGAAGGGAAGAACGCCACCAACCGTTCGGCGCGATGCTTGCCCTTTGAACGCGACGCTTTTTGAGGAAAGGAAATGGGGCAGTAATTCTCTGTCATCTCGGTGGACACCCGAACCGCACCGTACAGGAAGGGAGGAATGCCACCAACCGTTCGGCGCGATCCTTGCCCTTTGAACGCAAGGCTTTTTGAGGAAAGGAAATGGCGCAGTAATTCTCTGTCATCTCGGTGGACACCCGAACCGCACCGTACAGGAAGGGAGGAACGCCACCAACCGTTCGGCGCGATTCCGTGCACTTTGAACGCAGCGCTTTATGAGGTAAGGAAATGGTGCAGTAATTCTGTCATCTCGGTGGACACTCGAACCGCACCGTACAGGAGTAACGCCATCTCCCGTTCGGCGCGATGCCTTGCCCTTTGAACGCGACGCTTTTTGAGGACAGGAAATTCTCTGTCATCTCGGTGGACACCCGAACCGCACCGTACAGGAAGGCAGGTAGTGGTAGTGAGAGAAGAAAGAGAAAGCGGGGCCGTAGTGGAGAAACTGAAAATTGTATTCGAGGAAAGGAAATTATGCAGTAACTGTCTCCATATCTCGGTGGACACCCGTCAAAATGCGGACACATCTGTCGACCCGGACGGAGACACGGCTGCCGACACGGATTGCTAACGACAGCATGAGGCATTAAAGGCTTTCGCCTTAAAACAGAAGTAGGGAAAAGCTAGCTCTCCGGGAGGGGGGGGGTTAATAATAATAATAATAATAATAATAATAATAATAATAATAATAATAATAATAATAATCTTTATTATTAATATCGAGCCTCTCATTGGCTGAGGCGCCGTGGTCACGTGTTAGCGCGCGCTCTTTGGCTCCGCAGCAGACGCCGGCGCCATTGCCGGGGTTTCGTTTAATCAACGCCACCAACTGCGGAAAGAAAACACACGACTACGTGAGAAGCTTCCTCACAAACAGAACTGCAACGGTGGGTTTGGGAGACCTACGAAGCGAGGTCTTTCAAACACCATGCAGGGGAACTCCACAGGGCTCAGTGATATCACCAGTGCTCTTCAACATATCAATGATCATCCTAGCCAAAGAGCTCAGCCAGATACAAGGAATCAGACACGCAATGTATGCGGATGACATCACCATATGGACCAGCGAAGGCTCGCTAGGAAGCAAAGAAGAAGGTCTACAAGCGGCAGCCACCTGCATTGAAGGATACATGAAGAAGAGGGGACTAAGGTGTTCCACCGAAAAGTCCGAACTTCTCAGAGTAGGCAGGCACCCTACAGAGGCTAACCTCGAGGTGAAACTAGAAGGGCAGAACATACCGGAACAAAGAATGATAAGAATACTCGGTATGTGGCTGCAAGGTAGCAGGAAATGCAGCCACACACTCAGCCTGCTACGCAAAGCGGCGGAGCAAGTAGGCCGAATGATAAATAGAGTAGCCAGCAAAAGGCATGGCATGAAGGAAGAAGACACAATCAGACTGGTGAACAGCCTGATAGTCAGTCGAATAACATACTCACTACCATACCACGTAACCATCAAAGCTGAAAGAGAGCAAGCAGAATCTATCCTTCGCAAAGCGTACAAGATAGCCTTACATCTACGAAGGAACACGTCCAACGAGAAGCTAATGCAACTAGGGCTAAACAACACTTTTGAAGAGCTGAGTGAATGCCAAATAAAGGCACAACTTCAAAGACTCAGCGACACAAGAACCGGACGAGCACTTCTGACTAGGTTGGGTCGGGAGACGGAGAACCATCACAACAACAGGGCAAACATACCAGACGCACTAAGAAACATAAGCGTACAACCCATCCCCCGCAACATGGACCCAAACCTCCATGCCAGCAGGAGGAGAGCCAGAGCAGAATACTATGAAAAAACAATAGGGCACAGGGACAGCACGGTATACACCGACGCTTCCCCGTACTATGGTGAACGAGGAAATAAAATGGTGGCGGTAGTCGTCAACCACCAGGGAGAACACATAACGAGCCTCACGGCCAGGGCATCAAATGTAGCAGAGGCGGAGGAGATAGCGATAGCCCTAGCAATGAGGGAGGGGGATAGAAAGGGGAGACCCTTGAATATTTTAACAGACTCACAAGAAGCGTGTCGAAACTACACAAAAGGAAGGGTAGGCAAAACGACACTCAGGATCCTCAGCGAGGGGACACCCTCGGGGAGGAGAGAGAAACATAACATAATTTGGATACCAAGCCACGCGGGGGTCTGGGGCAACGAAAGGGCGGACGAACTAGCTCGAGGGCTTACTATCCGAGCTGGGGGGTCACAAGCCCCGGAGGAGCTCTGGACTAGCCTAGGGGCTGGTTACTCTGAAACACTAAGTTTATACAGGGGGCTAAGATACAAATACCCCCCACCACACAAAGAGCTAAGCAAGGAAGAAGCCGCAAACTGGCGGAAGCTACAGACAGGCTCCTTCCCCAACTTATATATACTAAGCAAGATGTTCCCGACACAATACCGCGCCACATGCCCTTGGTGCGAAGCGAGGCCAACACTATACCACATAACATGGGAATGCGACAGAAACATATCGTTCCACAAACACGCCACACCAAGTGCGGAGCAATGGGAGAGCCGGCTCACCAGCTGCGAGCTAGAGGCCCAAAGGGCACTCATAGCACACGCAAGCGAGGTGGCCACACTCAGTGGAGCCCTGGACTAGGGGACCACCCAAGGCTAGGAAAGTTGAAAGTTGAAAGTTGAAAGTTTATTGAGTAATACAATAAATGTTACAATTGTATACAGCGAGAGGTCCCATGGTACAAGACCGCGGGCGGGACCTCCCATGAAAATAAATTTCAATATGCAACATAATATAAAATACACAACACATTAATTAGCGACGAAACAGAATAAATATGGGCACATAATGTAATATTAGTTACTGAAATATTTAAATACAAACAATGTAATGCACGATAATGTAAAATAAAACACAGATGCCGCGATACATAGAATCAATAACATAACAAAAAAATCACAAATTAAGAAGGAAAAGCTTTAGTTTGACCTTGAATAAAGAAAGCGTATTAGTTTGTTTGACGTCTATGTTCAAAGAATTCCAAAATGATACGGATGAAAAATGAAGGCATTGTTTGCCGTAGTTAGTTCTGACCTTAGGTAGTAAAAAGTTATTACGCATCGCAAAACGTGTGACGATGTTGCTCATGATCGTCCGAGAGGAGGCAACCTCAAGACTTGAAGAGAAGACTTGAAGAAGACCTCCACCGCAGGCTAAATCTTATAAATCAATAAAGTTTCTACTCACTCACTCCTTTTGCAACACAGTTTTGGCGGGAGCGTTTTCCCAGCTTTGATGGTGTCTATGCGCTGCGGCGACGCCGAGCTTTCGTTGCGCTTGCGGGTGCAACAGCCGATGAGGCAGTGGGAAAGGTTTTTCGTCATTCCGTCCGCAAAAAGCAATGTGGCTCGCCGAA